>NC_081349.1:6154270-6173165 GCF_029784015.1 Lycium ferocissimum | reverse complement strand
GGTATGTCTTTTAAAATCATTTTTGACTATAAAGGTGATTTGTATGTCTCTCTTTTGAAAACTGGTTTTGGATGTATGTCTCTTTAAAAATAAAATCCTTTTTGAATATAAAGGTAATTTATATGTCTCTTTTGCAAACTCTCTTGAAAGATTGTTTTTTTATAAAAGCATGTTTTGAGTGATATGATGAATTGGTTTTACTCTCTTGAAATCTATTACACGTTTTGATTAATGGTTAATGTGCGTGAGAGGACAAGCCCACATTAAACATAGAATGTATAAACCTTATAAGCTGCATGATACGATAAGTGTTTGCAAGGAATTCTTTGAAATAAACTTTCTTTGGTCAAGCATAATGAACTTGAAAAACCATTGTTGACTTGGTTTCATTGAAAATTGGTTTTGTGTTTGCCTTGCTATTCGGGAGGAAGAGTAGATACTATGGATCCTAGTGTATTAATTGCCTTGCCATTCGGGCGGAAGAGTGGCCACTTCCGGGTTCGCTACCTGGGGTGTATTAATGGCCTTGCTATTCAGGAGGAAGAGTAGCCACCGTGAATCTATATTCTTGTATATTGCGCAGTGTTGTTGATATTGAGTTGGGCCTATATGGGCGATTGTGATATCCATGTTTATTATGGAACTGGCATTTATGCCTGATCGATTTAAAGCATAATGGAAACTGGGATTTTGAAATGGCTTGTAAACTGTTTAACAAATGATATTAAGAATCACAAAGTGAAATAACTGTTTTTATACTATCTTTTCAGGACTGATTTCTTTATGTATTATTATAATTTATTTTCGTATTACTTGTTGTGCCCGAGGCACTCAGTGAGTACGAAGTACTCAAGCATACCATTGTTGTTTTTGATTCTATGTTAGGTAACGGAGAAGAGCAGGTTCTTGATACTTCAAGCGCTAAGGAAGGACTTGCTGTTGCTGCTGATTTGGTGAGCCCACACGTTCATTCATGGGACACATTATTTATTCGTTCATTCATTGTTAGTTTTTGGGCTGCGTCTCGATGTGTCACACTATTATTTCTTTATCTTAGAAGCTCCATAGTATACATTCTTGTGGGTAAGTTATTGATTAACTCTCAGGCATGTTGTTATGGTTGACAAGTATTGATTACTAAAGACTTCTGCTGATTTAATTCATATACGTATGATTTGTTTACCTTTATTTTATAAACTGTTGGAGGTGAATGTTGAATCTGGCGGGTTCAAGTGTTATTATTGTGAAGTTTAGGTTCTTCCGATGTTGTTCATGACGTCAGATGCCGGTCATGTCTAGGGTGGATTTTGGGGCGTGACACTTCCACTCAAGTCTCGGCACCCCGAGCATAGCTAAGGTGACTGTCTTGGCATGACAATCCAGAATTACATGATAAGGAGCTTGCCAACTCATACCTAGGATGACATTAAAATCTACCATGTCTAAAAATCACTAAGTCAACCCAGGTGCCATACCCATAAGTGCTACATGAGTATTCGAAGTATCTACTCAAATAATACAACAATTGGGGAAAAGAACCCAACTACTTCTACCCTTTTTAAATGGGTGAACTATAACTAAGCGTGAATTCATATTAGTATTGGTCCCAATAATCATATTCTATCCGTTCATCGGTTTTCTAATCGTTTCAACCATGTTACAAGCAGTTTTTATGCTAAAGTTACCATCTTTATGAAATCTTAAGTCTCAATACATCATTCCCATCATGCAATAATCAAATTCTCATCCTAGGAAGTGATAATCTATGCTCTTAGATAATTACACAATAATAAAATCCGTAACCCATTCATATTTTCGAGAGTTTACAGTTTCTAGGGTTCTATCCTTTCATTCACCATTAGAGACCCTTTAATTAATCATGGAACTTAACACTATGTTGGAATGAACAAGGTGAAGGGTTGAGACTTACCTCTCAAGAGTGTTTTAGCCTAGCCTTAGAATTTCGCCAAACGAGTTATTGGAAACTGTTTTGGAGTTGTGTGGGGAATGGGTCCGCAATAAATAATATAAAACACGGATTCTACCTCGCGTTGACCGCTGCAGCGGTCGATGTCTCGCGGTCACGCTATAGCGGGAAGTCTCCCGTTATGGCGGACCTCATTAATACCAGGGCTCCCCGCGGCGGCGAGCCTGGAACCGCTATGACGGACCTGCTACAACGGTCCCTTACCCGCTGCAGCGGTCCATTTTGACCAGTAGCTCGGTTTTTCCACTAGTTTTTCACCCAAAAATCCCAACACCAATCCGAGGCACTACGGACGCAAAGAAAACATGCACATATATATAAAAACGCTCTACAGACTCATCCACGGTCTCGGAATTTCCAACGAAAGTCTAGTTTTCTAAGTCACCCCAATAACGACCTAGCCAATAGTTACTGTAACAATCATGTTTGAAATCAAATATTACTATTGTTGCGATTTTTCCCTTTCTTGATTATTATTTCCTGGACGTGAATTTTATTGTCTACAAATTTTGGCACACCCAGTGGGACAATCTCTACCTCTCATCTCTTTCTTTAAAAGTTGAAAAACATCAAAATAACTCTAATGAAGATCAATTCCAAATACGATGCTATTGCGACTGCTCACCCTAAAAGTGAATTGGAAGTTGACATGCAAATTATTGCTTAAATCAAAAGGAGCAAAATCAAAATGCTAGGACAACAAGTGATTCAAGTGTCATCTAAGTCAATTCAAGTTTCTGATTCGTGTTCTCCAAAATGAGTGGTATCCTCTTCCCGCATACTAGAAGAAGGAAATAATAATGCTGAGGTGGTCGAAAGAACTTTGGCTCAACTTTATCTGCCATAAGAATGTTATTACAAGTCCAACAACCCTTCATGCAAGAAGATAATGATGTCTTAAACTTTGGATATGCTCTAATTTCCTATCAGGAAGCTCCCCACGCCAAGTTTTATTCAAGTAGTAATCCAAATCCTTCTTCATCCTCCATGGTGGTCGTGCACGCGATGATGGTTCCACTATAGAAGAAGAACTTGCAAGTTTGACTAAAGCAGTTGAAGGCTTGACAAAGCACGTGCAAGAACAAGATGCTAAACTTTTTTAGATAAAAAATAAGATGGAGGGGATGACTGAGAGAGAATCTGTCAGGACCCAACCAGAGGGCCATGACGGGCACCCGGAGTTAACCTACTGAGCACCTCTGAACATGCATCTCATAATCATTTCTAGGTAGACTAAAATGATAGCTCATGGGTATCATCATCTGTAAGGCATATATCACAAGATAACGACACATCTCTAAATAATCATCAACAACTATCCCCATCATCACAAACCGACAAGGCTGCCAAAATATTATACAACAATATGAACTGTTAAGGTTATGGGAAATCTAACTACATACATCTGTGTACGAGCCTCTATATAGAATACAGTAATTCATAAGGACGGGGCAGGACTCTGCCATACCCAAGTATATGCACAAACGAGTAATACCAATAGACTGCAGCTCCGAAGCAAAAGGAGCGCTCCTGAAACTCCGCTGATGTAGCTCCTAAGGATCTGATCCGTCTCCCTGCTTTCCTGCGGGCATGAACGCAGTGTCCACAAGAAAGGACGTCAGTACGAATAATGTACTGAGTATGTACGGCATGAATAATAACATGATAAAAGCATGAAAAATAGCGTAAGATAAAAGAACCGTTTATACCTCGTGATACCTCTTAAGACATTCGTCGTGCCTACTTAACCTTTCTCTAGAAGAGACAATTTATATACCCACATACATACCCACACAATACCGTACCCAGCCATATAGACTCGGTATTCTCCGTACCCGACCATAGTAAGGTTCAGTAATATCCGTACCCAACTGCAGTGGTATGCGCGCAATAGATATCGTACCCGACCATATAGGCTCGGTATTATTTATATATATATATATATATATATATATATAGTACCCTATACCCTACCCGGCCATCAAGGCTCGGTATTATATATAAATACATATAGCATGCATAAGAGCCCAATTAACCATTTCTACTCTATAGGAGTGACGTAAGGTTGGTAGCCTCCGACGTACCATTATGGAATCATCACCATCGCTATATCTCACCTTGAAGGAATAGCTATCATAAGGTGAGATCAACAACAATGAATAAAATCATGAAATAGGCTCAATAATCTCATAATAGCATCAAAACCATAGGCTTTGGAATCTCTAGAATGGAATCATCATCATCATCATCATTATCACCATAGAAAACATCTATCTTTAGCATCATAAGAACTTTGAGAATCATGAACTTCTAGCTTTTTGGGAAATAGGGACTTTATGGAAGACATGTATGGGTTCATAAGAAAAGAATCATGCCTTTAGAAAGAAAGGGACAGTCTTAACATACTTTTTTGGTCTCCTTACCTACTTAACGCTTATCCTCCCAAGTTCATAAACCTATATTCAAGAGAATTCATACTATTATTAGGCTTATCGTCATATACTTGTCTTAAGCCTTCAAATTAAATCCTTTTAGAATATGCCGAAATTCGGGCAACATCTCCTTTGTTTATATCCCTAGCCCGAAATCACAATACCAACAACCAACAACAACAACAACAACTACAACACTAACGTCAAAAACATCATCATCAATACCAACATACTCCATAAAACATCCCATACGATGTTACCCGATTTCTCAATCAACTAATTCATTATACGACTATTTAATAGCTCTATCTTCGTAAGTAAACCTAAATCAATATTAATATGGAGAGATTCATACCTTGTTCTCACTAGAACTACAATATCTTCATTATTCACTTTGAGTCCAAGCCAAGATCCACTGCAATACAATACTATAATCACAACTATACGCTATCCGAACCTAAATCCCGAGATTTCATTTGATTTACGCTAAAATTTTATGGGTGGAAGTTTGGAGAATATTCCAGAGGGTTTGGGACATGTTTGGAGGGTGGATGAGTGAAAATGAGGGGTAAATCCCCTTTTTATCTTGTTTTAGAGTTGGTTGGCACCGACTTATGTGGCGCATTCGTGCAGAGTTGCTCAGTGCTCCTCTGAGCGTTCGCGCCACTCCCCGGCCCATTCGCGCAGGGTTAGTCCCTGCTCTAGCAGTTCTTCTTGAAATGCTCATAACGTTTGACTCCGATTTCGGATCAACCCGCGGTTATTGCGTTGGAAACTAGACTTCCTGAACTTCAATTTAGGCTTATTTTACTTCAAAACTCCTGATATGCTAGGAGATATTCCTTTCTCAAGTTAAACCAAAATTATTGTACGAGACCTTGCCCATCCTTTCTCCAAAGCTCCAACAAACTTAATCTCCTTAATTTACTTGTTCTCCCATCCTTCCATAACTTATTACATGAACTTAAACCCTCGTAACCATAAAATAAGCACATATAATCTCGTATATCCTAGAAAATAACTCCAGTGTATACAATTGAACAACTAATACCTAACGAATCTCAACGTACAAAACTACGAGGTGTAATATTCCTCCCCCTTAGAAACATTCGTCCTCGAATGTTAAACTCTTTGGAATTCTACGAAAATTTTGCCAGAGTTTCCCCTGTAATTATGCCACTACCATCCTGTCACAACGACCCAAAATATACTGTGCCTCTCAGGGCTACAACAACAACGACAATAATGGCCTCACACGATCAAGGAACTATAAGAAGGAAAGCATTACGCACCTGAAGACAATGATGTCTCTGTCTGAACTACTTCTGGGAGTGGAAACAAATGTGGATACCTGTACTTCATATCTTCTTCAGCTACCCAAGTCATTTCTCTATATTCACCTTCCTTCATAATACTCTTACTGAGGTTACCTCTCTAGTTCTCAATCCCTAGGGTAGTAGAAACTTCCTCGAACGACAATTGTTCTAAAACCTAAAAATCATCAACTGGCGCAACTTTAGAAGAATTCCCAACACATTTGCAAGGCATGGACATATGAAAGACTGGATGTATAGGTTTCCAATCTGAATTTAGCCCCATCCTGCACATGATCTCATAAAGTCTAAAGTATTAGGGGTAAACTTGTCTTCCTTATCAGCTTTCATAAATCCCTTCAGAATGAACTTCCAAATTTCAAACCGTTTGATATTCTTCCGTTCTTATAGAGTTTCATACAGGTCATCTAAATATTAGAATGGTGACTAGAACACACTAACTGGTTATCCCAACTTCCTTATAGTTATAAAATCCAAACTGATCGTTCCTTCATTTCTCAATGATATATCTATATGTTTTCCTCGGTCTGGCTTTCTATTTATTTATTAGCGGACTATGAACTCTGTAACATTTCCTTTTTTTTCCTCTTTTTTTTGCCGATCCACCAAGGTCATGATACATCTTTATTGCCTCTGAACAGGTCATCTATCTTTGCTACATTTGATATAGGTTCGGCCCTGATATCTTAGGAATCCACCTTACTGAGATACTCTTTCCTGAATACCCTTTCAAGCTTCGGTTTAAGAGATATGCCATAGCTAGGATACTATATCTTTACTCAAGTTTTTTGACTTATATCATAATATTTTCCATTGCTATCCTCAACTACGCTACGCTTCACCAGTTGAAGCTCTATAATAATCTTGACAAGCTCCTCATATACTTGTATCATCTCTGTGATACATAATTCTATACCATTCTACTACCTCCCAGAATGAACGTTTCTATCTTGGTGCTAGATTTATCCTTAGTCTTCTTAATACAACCAAGCCATTTAACGCGAAGATACTCGTCGTTATCCTTCTTTATTACCACTACCAACCTTTAGTTCCTCATTTAGGTCTATCTGGTTCCATCTTACTTGCAATGTGACTTTAATTCCTTTACATCCTAGATCTTTTGTACCTAAGATTCTCGTATCATCTATAAGCTTTTGCTTCCATGTCGTCATACCTAATCCTTCTTTGTTTCTTCATTACTAGGCCTTTCGTAGCATCTTTATCTTGGGACCTCAGGTAAGACTTTCCTTGGAATCTTATCCCCCAACCTTATCCTTTTTGAGGTGGTTCCCGATTCCTTTTTGTTGCTATCTTTCCAGCTTCTAACAAAGCATAGTCCTGATCCAATACTTGTTTGTCTCATTTTCCCCCTCTTAGGGTGTTAGCCCATTATTCCATATTTAACATCCCATTAGTTCTCCTTTTTATTGCAAGTACCTACTCTCATAGAATTTGCAACTAATCTTAGTTGTGACTATTCATTGTCTGAATTTATCTAGTCAGTTGCAAATATTTGTAATGAGTCACTTATTCTAGTAGATGTACTGGCCCTGGATGGGCCTAATCTTACATCAAAAGGATCTTCATAGTTCTTTTACTGTTCTTCCAAAATAACCTTTCTCCTATTACTTGCTTTCCCATTTCATCACCGTGATGATATCCAGCGTAAATTTTATTCTCAAAATCTGCCCTGATTATTAATGTTCCTCCTTTTCTTCTCTACATAAACATTTGATACTTAGACAAGCTTCTTTTAAACTATAAGTTCATCTCATAAATGAAGGGCACTACTTATATCAACTCACGACTTCAGACTCATTCATCTACCATTATACAACTAATTCCTTCAAAGCTTCATCCACATCCTTCATTAGCTATTCAGCCTTGTATTACTAACTCAATAATCTTGCGACAAGAGAACTTCCGAAAGAGAATTTTTCTGCACCTTAGTCCTACCTTCGTCTTATATTCATATATCCTTATACTCGTACCTCCATACAACATTCTTGCCAATATCTTTTGATACGATAAAAAGACCCTCGTCGATATCTGGCTCTTTTAGTAACGTACATCATTCTCTTATCTCTTCAATCCCTTTGTACTCATAAATCATTAGCATATTTATACACAAGGGTCACGTTTAAACATATACTTATCCCTTCCACTTCTTATTTCGAGAAGAAGTTACACTCCCATCTAATCATACCGACGTCTCATTAATGAAACACTTTGAAAGGTTTAATCGACTCAAGTTTCGCCCCAGTCCGACCCGCAATATAAGGAGTAACATATAACAATGTAGAACTCGGATCAATCAATGCATACACATCATGTGGAAATACTGACAATATACCTGTAACGACATCGGGTGAAGACTCAAGATCCTGTCGTCCGGTCAGTGCATAAATACGGTTCTGAGGGCCGCTTGAACTGGATGCTCCCCCTCTGCCTCTACCACGACCTGTCGGCACCTGCGAACCTTGCCCCACAGGGCGTACTAATGATGAAGAATCGGCTGCTGATCCTGTGGGCTGGACCCTACTTTAACTGCCTAGAAATGGACACTCACGCATAAATGGCCTGGCTGACCACAGGCATAGCAAACATTCAATCCCAAGCTGCACGGTCCAAAATGTGGCTTACCATATTGATTGCATCGTGATAAGGGCAGTCTCATCTGCTCGAATTCACCTCTATACTGGAAACCCGAAACTCTGGAGCTCTGACCTGGTCCGAAATAATCAGGACGATCAAATCTCTTGCCTGTAAATTGAGGAGGTGCACTAGCCACTGAATGGCCTAAGTTCCTAGAATGTTGTTGCCTCTGACCGCTTTGGTAACCCTCGCTCTGCAATTGTGTTAACTCTCTAACTAGTCGTAGCTCTACTCAACGTAATCATCTCTCCATCAATGACAAATATAAGTTCTGACTATACTTGGTTTTATCGACAACTCCCGATCTGTAGGAACTAAGTAACCTCAATTCACTAATCTAACTTATATAAAATCATCTTAATATCTCCAGTATCCTAATGTATAACAGGAACAACCCATATCTTTATTGTTCCCATTTTTAAGAAAAGGGAAGAAGTTCCCGTTTTGAACTAAAGTTTCTCCGAAGGGAGTCTTTTGATGGTTTTCAAAGATTTTCATGCATTTGCATATTTACATACATGCACGACATCATTTCATGAGGAAGGGGAAAAGGGCTAAGGCGTTATATACGCAAACCACCTGATCAGCTGGTATACGATGATTATGATGCCCGAAGGGGCTGCTAGCATGGCGAAGGCATGCATTATATGCTGTATCAAAAGTTCATATGCACATACATGTTTATCAAATTTGTTTACAGGTGTCTGCATTGAGTCTGTTACTCTTTTATCATCCGGATCGAGATATATTATTTCAGTTCTGCCTTACATATTCGGTACATTATTCGTACTGACGTCCCTTTTCCTGGGGGCACTGCATTTTATACCACGCGTGTGTGTATACAGATGAGTAGAAGACATCGGCTATAGGATGTTCCCAGGCTATCAGCTGGATTAGTGAGCTCCATTTCAGTTCGGAGTGTTGCCGAGTCAGAGTACTTATGTTATGGTATCTCGTGTATGTTAGAGAATTTTGCAGACAGTGTCCTGTGGATAGTGCGTTGAGATGTCGACAGTTGTGTAAAGCGACTATGTAGGTCGATGTGTTTTATGCTTTTTTTTAAAAAATATTTTATTGTGACTAAAGGTTTTCTTTGAATTAACGATAAGGGAGAAGTCCCTGATTTGACGAAAGAGTTTTATTGAAAAGTTTTTTTTTTTGCATGACGGAAGAGTCATTTCGTAGATTAAAGGTTCACAAAAAGTTATGACTCCTGGGTGGAATAGTAGTATGGCACTCAGCCGAGTAGGGTCTTGGGTGTCAGTCGCGGCCCTCCAGTTTGGGTCGTGACAGAAGTGGTATCAGAGCAGTTCATCCTAGGGGTTATGTGCAAAGTCGTGTCCAGTAGAGTCTTGTTTATGGGTGTGAAGCGCGCCACATTTATAAACAGGAGGCTACAGGGCATTTAGGATGGTTACCCTTCGTTCATATCTAAGATCGTGCGATGAGAGCCAAGTCAGAGGAAATGAAATTCCTTGCACTAACCCTTGATTTCAGCGGAAGAATGGTACTGACAAAGGAAGTGAATGATGATATTGGGATTACAGGGACAATAGAAGTTGAAGGAATCAACACAGAGGTAAGTATTGGTAAAAAAAATTATTAGTCAGATATGGTAAGGATGTTGCAAGTATGATTGAAATGTATAGCTAAGGAATGGAAGAAGAAGTGACTAGGGAAGTATAAAAGGACAATTGATAAAGGTTCAGGTATATTCCGAGTTGTGACGCATGAGGTAAGTTTCGTCCTCTTTGCATTTTTGTTCTATATTGAGAGCCCTGTATGGCTAAGGTGTGCTAAGTATGTATGTAATTGGCTCTGGGAGGCATTGTATGTATTCTCTAGGCTGCGTGGTGTCTTGGATAGTAAGAAATATAAGGGACACTCTGCTTAAATTTTCCTAAAATTTAAGGACAAGGATCAAAGAATGACAAGGACCAAAGAAGGACAAGGACCAAAGATTTAGGAGATCACGAAGATTATACGTCTATGATTACTATAGATTGATTAATGGGAAAGTATGGGACAAGATAATATGGAATGATAAGATGAAGATGACACTACAAGTGGACATTGGGCATTAGTTATTGGAATAAAAAGTACTATTTCAGCTAGACAGATAGTTGAGCACATCATTATTTCGAGTATCCCCAGATATTATTATAGGCAAGATTTTAGATTTAAAGTAGTGTTTTTGGGTAATGACAAGTAGGGAACTTGAAGGATTCGTAAGTGAAAGAACAAAAGCGATGACGAAAGAATTACTATGGGATGAAATTTGATCGAGAATGGCAATGGAATATAACACCATAAGTTAAAACCTTTAAGGGGGTAAGCGAGTAAGCTTGAGTACGAGCACAAGGACTGAAATAATATCTGGTAGATGTTGTATTGGGAATGGATTATAGATATAGTTCGAAGTAACAATTGTTGTGGAAATAAGATTAACAAAATCTGAAGGCAAGTCAGCAAATGAATAGAGTAACTAAAGAGTATCTTTTGTACCTGGACCGAAAATTAATTTGGAGAAGAAAAGAAATTGAACGATATTCCAGTGGGGAACTTAATGTCCACAAAATGGGAAGGATATGACAAGAAAATATAAGGGAATGCAAGGGAGTTTTAAGATGGTCTTGGTGTGCATGAAGGATGGTTTATAAGGAAGATGATTAGTAGTCCGAAGGATTAAAATGGGTTACATTCGAGGTTTTGTAGGAACAAGGTCTATTGGGGGATTCAGGGAAAGTCGACAAATGAGTTCTGCTGTGGCTTAACATAAAGAGAAGGTTTTCACGACTAACTTAAAATAAATGATTTATAGAAAGGATTATGGAATTGATTATATGTTAAGGTTGAGTTAAAGAATGTCAGAAAGATATGGGCTGTTCCTGTTATACATTAGGATACTGGAGATATTAAGATGATTTTATATAAGTTAGATTAGTGAATTGGGGTTACTTAGTTCCTACAGACCGGGAGTTGTCTATAAAACCAAGTATAGTCAGAACTTATGTTTGCCATTGATGCAGAGATGATTACGTTGAGCAGAGCTACAACTAGTTAGAGAGTTAACACAATTGCAGAGCGAGGGTTACGAGAGTATCAAGAGGCAAGTTAGCAAGGTTTAAAGGTCAGTAAGGTAAAAACGAGAAAGATATGAGCTATTGGAGTACATGAGGTCATAATTGGTTCAGACCTCAGTTAAGAGGCCAGAAGCGCCGTGGTTCGGTATCCAGGTATGTTAGTGATTTCTTCAGAAGCATGTTTTCCGACTTATGAGTTTCAAGAGCAAAGAGATTAGCTACAAGAGTAGAGAAAGGTTTGTAAACCTATGATGTTAGTAAATTTAGTAGAAGGCTATGAAGGGTATGAGCAGATTTAAACAGGTTAAAAGTCGGGGAATGGACGACAAGATTTTGGGAAGGACAGAAGTAAGCGTAGGAAAGAGTGAGTAAATAACCAATGGAGACAAATGAAAAGGGGAAGAAGTTCCCATTTTTAAGAAAGGGGAAGAAGTTCCCATATTTAAGAAAAGGGAAGAAGTTCCCGTTTTGAACTAAAGTTTCTCCGAAGGGAGTCTTTTGATGGTTTCTAAAGATTTTCATGCATTTGCATATTTACATACATGCACGACATCATTTCATGGGGAAGGGAAAAGGGCTAAGGCGTTATATACGCAAACCACCTGATCAGCTGGTATACGATGATTATGATGCCCGAAGGGGCCATTATGCTATTATGCCCGAAGGGGCTGCGAGCAGGGTGAAGGCATGCATTAATATATATATATATATATATATATATATATATATATATATATATATATATAGGAGTAGTACTAGGAGATGGCAAAATAAAATTGCAACCGCATATAGCCAAAAAGGCCTTAGAGTCCATTCTATACTTGTAGCCCATGCTTCTAACACTGCCATCTCTTCTCTATAAGTCTAATGTTTTAGTAATTATTTTTTTAAAAAAAAAAAAAAAAAAAAAAAAAACGAAAATTATAAAACTGGGAGAATAGGCAGAAAATCAAAACTACACTTACATGATAAGAGGAATCAAGGGGTGAGGGAGTACCGAGTAGGACTGTTTAACATATTAGTAAAAAATCACATAATCTTGCTGTCTTTATTTCTATTGAAACAAACTATAACCCCTATTGGTATCAGAGCGAGAAGATTTTTGGAACCTTAGACTTATCTAAAATTATATGAGAAGACCTTTTTCCGCTAGAAGAAGAAAGCAAGCACCTACTATTAGACAAGAGTTAATGAGACAACACCGTTTTGCTAAACATATAAGTTTTCACCATCGCATGATCTATATTACTAGAAAAAGACTAGAAAACCTTAGAAGCTCAAGAAAGTTCCTTACCGAACACATTAACTATTTAGACATAGCCTATAGAGAAGAATTAAATCATAATACAACAGTATTAAGTTTTCGAAATAATCTCCTTTGGGAAGTTCATTTTACCAACGACGCTATATTTAGAACTGAAGACTATCTTAGACAGCTAGAACAACAAGTAAACTTTATGCCTTTAGGTTAATAGATGCAAGATCATTATTTAAAAGTCAAACAAGAATTAAATAACCTATACCCAGAATATATTAAATTAAGTAGTACCAAAGAAAACCAGTTAAGACTACAAGAATTAATAGATATAATATCAGGATTAGAATATAAGTTACTAGGATATATAAAATCTAGAAAGACCTCAAAGAACCACAAGCGATTTAGATCGTATTAATTATATGAGAACACTACCCTTTGTTAGACAAATAGCTATCGATAATTGGTTATTATATAGAGATATAGAGAAAAGACGAGAATATAGACAAGTAGAAAAGGCGTTAAGTGCATATTTAGAAATAATAAATTCAGAAACATTATCATCACTAATAAACAATAGACTCTTACAAAGTCAGATTAACGAAGAAACAATCTCTGCTATAACGTGGGAATTACAGGGCATAAGAGAAGATATAGAAAGATATACAGCTAGAATAGAGTACCAGAAGAAAGTTTGTAAAATAAAGATTCCGTTAGGATAATAAATAAAGCTAGAAAAATAGATACATTAAAACATCTAGAATACTTAGACTTAAGAATATACCCAGAAAAGAAATATAGAGCATTAAAAGATCATAGTATTATAAAGTGTAATTTCAGTAACGGAGACCATATATTACATAGTGAAGACAAACAGTTGAACACATTAGTAGATTTAGTCATAAATTTTAGTGAAAAAATACAAGAAAATAATAAAAACACTAATAGAATATTAGAGGTGGTAGAAGCATCCCAGACTAAGCAAAAGAAAACTTTCGAAAAAGTAGAACAAAATCTCGATTACTTAAAAACACAAGAATTAGAATTAGAAAGGAAAGTCCAGACTCTAGTTAACAAATTTAATCTAGAAAAATTACCTACAAAGACGGAAATAGAAAAATTAGTTAAAGCTATTACAGAGAAACCAAAAGAGATAGAACTAAAGACAACTCAAATAGTCTCTAAAATAACGCAACAGATACAAGTTTTAATTAGTGATATTAAGGAATTAAAAAAGACAGTAGAAGAACTAAAAGAAATCACTCTTTCATGAGTAAACCGACCTTAGCTCAACACGAAGCCTCAAAATTAATAGAAAAGTCTATACCTTTACCAGCAGACTATAAAGATTATATACCTAACGCTAAATCAGATCAAATAACACTACAACAAAATATTACTATAATTTCATTAATCTTAGAAATAATAAAGAAAATCGAAATAATAGTACCTAAGTTAGAAGTAATAAGTGAGCGCGTTCTATTATTAAGTGAACAAAAAGAGAAAAATAAAGAGCCCGCTAAAGAAGTTGAAGAATTAATAGACCAATTAAAAAAGGTAGAAATAACACCTCAAAAAGAAAAAGTCAAAATAACTAGAAAAGCACAAAAATGGACCTTCTTCCAATTAGATCAAGAAACGAAGGAGAAACAGAAAGGCAAGCAAGACCAAGAGTAAGTTTTTCAGATAATAGAATAGGTAATAATTTTCTATCAAGAATTTTAAATAGAAAAACACCGAGAGGAAAACAACCAACGAGTTAAGTGAGGTAATAGATGTGGACGAGACATACAAATTTTTCAACAAAATCAATTAAAACTATTAAATCCAAAGACTTTATACAACATAGGGACGGTTTTCAAGAACAACACGGTTGTATAGACATTATAGAGAAGAGCAATTGTCGACCATAGGAACTAAAGTTACTACTATAAATCTAATAAATCCAGAAGCTTTAAGACAAATAAAAAATACGGGAAGGACGCTAATGCATATGGGATTAATAGTAATAGGATTAAAAGGATTAACTAGAAAAAATTTAGAAACTAAAGTCTTAATAGTAATTTACGATGATAGATGGTCAGACATGAAGAAGTCAATAATCGGAATAACAGAGGTAGATATGACAAATAATGGAGGAATTTTTTATATTAGTCCAGACTTTATAATGAATTTAGCAGAATTCGGAAAACATATAAAAATAGGAATACAGACTAAAGGATACGAAGAAATGTGTAATGGTAATAATTTACTAATGTGCATAGGATTTTTAGGAAAAATGACAAATAATAGTAATACTAAGTTTAAAATTAAAGTAGAAGATGTTGTAGAATTAATGGGAAATAGAGGAATAAATTTAATTAAACCTATAAAAATAAATCTGAAGAATACGCGGGGTTAGAATGGAAATTAGAAGACTTTAGTAGAAAGAAGATTTTACAACCAGAGTCGCACCTAGTGTACACTAATTCTAAAGGAGAGACATCTATAAGATTTACCAATTATAATTATACACCACAAAGAGACACAGAGGAAGAAAGTACTCTAGATGAAAATGAACCTCCGAGTCAACCTTTATGAACATAGAATTAATACAAAAAGATTTTGAAGTAGACATAGCTATAGAAGAAGCAAAAATACGTCATAGAAAAAATAACAATATAACTTTTAGATGTAAAGGATGTAAGTTAGGAGATCTAACAATAGAAGAAACTATAAGTCACTTTAAATTATGTGGAGCTAGAAGCAGATAATTGGGGATATAGAGTAGAACATATACACCAAGAGAAATCGGTCGCTTTCGATAAGATATTAGAAGATATACAAGATAGTGATGAAGAAATAGACTCAATAATAAGCCAAAAAGAATTAATGGAATCTAGTGCATCTAGTTCTAGTCCATTTCAAAGAACAACAGGAGAACAATACACAGTAGACACGAGCACAGGAAATGTACCTAGAAGAAGAGTTTTTAGATCAGCAGGAGAACCAATAGAAAATATAAAACCATCAGGGAAAAGAATGCCTATAGAAGAACCTATTATTCTCCAAGAAGGAGGTAATAAAGGAAAAATATTAAATATAGCAGCTCATGATCCACAAAGATGGAATTCAGTAATAGACCTTTGGAAAGGAATAGTAGTAGCAGACTATATAAAAACCTATAATGATACAGATGCGGAAACTATGTATAAATACTTAGAGACATTTTTAGGAGAATCAGCTAAAGCTCTATGGGAAGCATATAAGGAGGATTTTCCAATGGAATTCCAATACCTAGTATCCATGGGAGCAAATCCATAGAATTTTACCAATAAAATACATACTTTAATTACAGGAGAAGATCCAAATAGTGGATTAGTAATACTACAAAGAAATGCTTTAATCAAATTAGAGCAGTTAATCATAAGTAGCTGGTTTCATATTAAAAAAATTTTAAATGATTATTTTTATTATTGTACAATTAGTGGAAATGCGTTTGACCAAGAACTAGGAAGGAAATTATTTAATAAACTACCAGAAGCTCTAGGAAGAGAGATAGAAGACAGATGGAATAAGAGAGAAGGAGTAGTACAAAATCCGAATTTAAAATGGTCAATAGGACATAGAATACAACATATAATGGACATACTACAAGAAAAATTCACGCATATACAGATACAAAAATAATTAAAACAAAATGAGATGAATTTTTGTAAAAGTGTGGTATACACTACTCAGAGCTACGATAAAGACAATTATAAAAAGAAAAGATATAAGAAATACAGAACTCAATATAATAGAAACGACCCTCAATACAATAGAAAGAAATACTATCTTAGAAAATCATCGGCCAAGAAACCCTATTTAGAAACGAGAAATAGACATATAAGAAAATACGAACGGATAGAAATTATAAAAATAAACTGGAATGTTTTACTTGTGGAAGCGTAGAACACTTAGCAAATACATGTCCAAAAAGAATAAATAATAAGACACGAAATTCACAGCTAATTGAAGACTTTCAAGAAACCTTAATAAATGTAGATGAATATATGTCAGACACAGAAAGTATATACTCCATAGTAAGTGTAGATATTGAAGAAAAAATTAAAACAGACTCATCAGACTCAGAAGCAAGAGAATTAATCAATGAGATAGGATTAGAAAAACTAGACCTAGAACCAATTCAAATGGATAATTTAGCAAATATATCAGAAGATTGTAATCACGACTTCGAAAGAAATAAAGGTTTAGATAGTAATGCATGTTTCTCTTGTAAATGGTTTCCTAGTAGAGATAAAAGAGCAAAATGTAGAAATTATTTTATAGAAGGATGTATCATGTGTATAGAAAAAGAATTTAAGACAAAAATTCATAAAGAAGAAAGACATAAAAAAATAGAAGACCTACTATGAGTATAAGAATAATGACATTAGAAACCAGAATAAACGAATTAGAAACCGGAGTTATGTAAATTAGAAAAAGGAAAAGAAAAAGAAGCAAATAGCGAAGATGAAGAAATACATCTATCTAATATACAACCGCTAAGAACAATACCAGAGAAGAGTCAACGCGGAACTAATGAGTATAGAAGACCATGGAGTCTAGTATGTAATGAAGATAAAAAACTAGGAACTATAAAAATACTTGCAAGAATTAAAATAGATGACTATGAAATAGAAACATTAGCATTAGTAGATTCGGGGATGTACTAAATGTATAATAAATAAACGAATAGTTTCACCAAATTTAATAAAGTTCTAGATAAACCAGTTGCGGCCTATGCAAATGGATGGAACTCATAATATATATAAACATTATGTTCATAAGGCATACATTAGCTTTGTCAACACTTGTTCAGAATTTTACAAACCCAGTTATAAAATGGATAAAATATGGGTAAGAGACTTGAATATAAATATAGACTTCGTCATCGGGTTAGACTTTATGTTACATAACAATGGAAGTTGCATGATTACAAGAGATGGAGTAATTTTTCTAAAAAATATTACTCATACACCAGTACAAGCTCATAAAACTGAAACTAGAATCAGACATAAGAAGATCTCTACTCCGGACCAAATAAACCTGCAAAAGAAAGAAGAGAGTTGTTGTAAGGATTGTCAAGACAACAATACATGCTGTAAAAGCAAAAGAGAAATAAATAATTTAATTCTAGAAGAAGAAGAAATACTAGACGACGATAATCTAATAGAAAAAAATTATACTTTAATAGATATAGAAACGAGAATTATATAATTTTAAAACAGGGATAGAAAAGATAGGAGTAATAAAAAACCAAAAAGATTTAGATAATATAATAAGAATACTAGATGAGATAGAAATTATAGGTGAAAAACCTTTAAAACATTTGAAAAATAACAAAATTGTATGTAAATTAGACATAATAAATCTAGAATATATAATTAAAACGCCTCAATAAAGCAACTAACCAAGATGTAGAAGACTTTAAAGTACAAATAAAAGAATTGTTAGATTTAGGAGTAATAAGAAGATCTACTTCTAAACATAGATCCGCCGCATTTATGGTAAGAAATCATAGTGAGATAGTAAGAGGAAAAGCTAGAATGGTAATAAATTACAAAAGACTTAATGATAACACCGAACGGATGGATATAAGTTACTAGACAAAACGAGAACTAATAAATAGAATACAAAGTAAAAAGATCTTTAGTAAATTTGATTGTAAATCGGGATATTGGCAGGTACGAATGCATGAAGAAAGTATAGAATGGTGCATTTACCTGTCTGAAAGGACATTTCGAATGGTTAGTAATGCCATTTGGATTAAAGATGACTCCACCAATTTTTCAAAGAAAAATGGATAGCATATTTGGAGACTATAAAAGATTTGTCCTAGTATATGTAGATGATATATTAGTATTTAGTAAAGACATGATATACAAGATAGTGATGAAGAAATAGACTCAATAATAAGCCAAAAAGAATTAATGGAATCTAGTGCATCTAGTTCTAGTCCATTTCAAAGAACAACAGGAGAACAATACACAGTAGACACGAGCACGAAGAAATGTACCTAGAAGAGAGAGTTTTTAGATCGACAGAGAACCCAATAGAAAATATAAAACCATGCGAAAAGAATGCCTATAGAAGAACCTATTATTCTCCAAGAAGGAGGTAATAAA
>NC_081349.1:6091915-6154170 GCF_029784015.1 Lycium ferocissimum | reverse complement strand
GTTTTGCTTGATGTTTGACAGGTGCTCGCTGGGGAGCATTTGTATGATATCGCCCGTATTAAGAAAATGTCTTTAAATCCGATCGCGCGGTATTCGATGGTTTGGTTCGTAAGTACGTTTGGGTGCCTAGGTAGGGCACCGATCACGGCCCGCGGGCTGGGTCGTGACGCGAACGGTCGAGCTAATGATGTTCTCAAAGCGGAGCTTGAGTCGGCCACTCGTACGAGTATCCTCGATGAAGAGAGGAATGATTTTTTAGGTAGGCGCCGGGGTGAGGCCGATTTGGCGAAGCAGAAAAGTGTGGAAGTTGCGGAAGCTTACTCCACGGTTGTAGTAGAGCATGAAGCGATAGAAGTCTCGGAGGATCACCCTCGAGGAGGCCGGCGTGGGCTTGCGATCTCCGGCCTTATTCTCGAGGCTAGAAGGATCGAGGAAGAAGCAAAAAGAGCTCTCGATTCAGCTCCAGGGACTCCGGCGGACGGAGTCTTAACATTACGGTTCCCGACCATCGGATGAGCCGAGGCTTGTATTACCCTTTGTTTTGCTTTTTTGCCTTTTTATTTTTTGAACTTTGTCAAATTTCAATGTGTAAAAAATTTGCATATATGGAAAGCGTATTTTTCCTGTTGGCCATTCTTTGTTTGAATGTTTGTTACGATTCTTGTCTGAACTGTCGGTCCATTCCGAAGATAAGCAGAGACATCGGAGTCACCTTTTCAGACTGCTCGTTATACATTGGTTTTTAAATCCATCCGGTATATTTTGTCCGGGAGTTTAATAGAGTGGTTTGCCCGCGGGACTTATTTATGCTTTGTGAATTCAGACGTCTCCGAATCACGTTAGGCATTTTTAGGGCCGATATTCTTTGGCTATTCGATAACCTTAGATTAGGTTCGACATCGGAGTCTCTGCTTTACCAATTTCTGGTGTAGCAGTCCCCATTCGGGGGCGTTAAGATTTTGGCTCGGTTTGCTATGACCTTGTTGCCTTGGTCGTATTTCGACTGCAATGCCCAGTGTCGTGCATACGTATACAATGGTGCCCTACTTTCGGGGCAATGTGCTTTACTAGGAGGACCCATCCGAAATATAATAATTTAATTTTTCAATAAACTTCAAGCATTTGTACATCATATAAGGGATTTATCCGTTTCCTTCTGTTTTTTTTGCCGTAGCAAATTCTAAGTGGACACGATTCGTTCTGATCGTTTGGTCATTTGCATTCGAAATCTAATACGGAAGATCCTTGGTTGCGCCATAGCAAATATTAAGTGGACACGATTCCTTTTGATCGTTTGGTCCTTACGTTGGAATCTATCTGGGAGTCTGGTTCGTGAGGTCCCGGCGGTGTTCGTTGTTGAACTCCCCCGTTTCCAACTAATCGGGGTAAATCGAGATGTGGGTACCGTAGCCCACAGTTGGCTCTTATTCGAAACTGTAAAGTCGGGTAAACCTTGTCAAGGCCCGCTCGTAGTGTGTTGCCCCGAGTATCCGGGTATTTGTCCTCGTTCTCTTCTTGTAACACGTTGTACTAGTTGCCTCATTAAAAACCTTGTCGGAAAACCCATTTGGGACAAAACCGGACTAAGAAAAAGAGTGCAACACGTGTTTTCAGACCTAGCAACTAACTATATCGGGCACTCGGCTCCTGCCCGAAAAGAAAAGGTTAGTAAATAAACAAAAGAGTCCATACCTTAACGGTAGTATCTCTTTAAATGAGCCACATTCCGGTTATTGCGCAACCGTTGCCGTTCATGGATTCAGTGATAGGACCCTTTGCCCGTTATCTCGGTTATGCGTACGGCCCGGATTCGGGCCGAGTTTTCCCTCGTTGGGATTCTTGGTGTTCAAAGGTAATAACTTTTCGTAGCACAAGTCCTCAATTTGGAAATGTCAAAAATTATCCCCTCCGGTTATAATATCTTTCCATCCTCGTTTCGGGGGCAATTCGGTCGGACTAGCGCGTTTTCGCGCAGTTCATCCGCTAGATCGATTTTTACGGCCATGGCCTCCTCGTTAGATCTCTCGGTGGAGTAACTGAATCGGAGACTGGGTTCACCGACTTCTACGGGGATGAGAGCTTCGGTCCGTAGACCAACGAGAAAAGGTGTTTCCCGTACTCGATTTTGGTGTGGTTGCAGCCAAGCCCGCGGCACCTCGTGTAGTATTTCCCTCCGGTGATGCTTTGATGCTTCAAGTCTCTTCCTCGGATTCTGAATTATTGTTTTGTTCCTAGATTACGCGTCGGTTGCACATGGATGATATGGAGTTGATACAATTTTCTTGATCTTCAATCCTTCGAGGAAATCATTGACTTTGCCACCAACGGCCCGGGGCGGGTTGTCCGATTTATTTGTTTGGAATGCGAATCGGCAAATAATGTGGTCCCATATGAAGTCAATAACTTCCTTTTCTCTTATCTTTTCGAAGGCACTTTGCGCTTCAACCGTTTTGAGGAATAGTCGGTCATAAACAAAATGAAACGGGCCTTACAGTGCCCATGGCAACGGACCTACGATGTCCGTCCCCGTTTCATGAAGGGCCGAGGTGATATCACGAGTGCGGTAGCTCCGGGCTAGTGAATCATCGGGGCATGTCTTTGACACCCGTCACACTTCGGACGAAATTCCTCGAATCTTCCCTCATCCGGTTCCAATAATAGCAGAAGCTCGATGATTTTACGGAATAAGGCTTCGGCGCGGAGTGATTGCCACGAGTCCTCGTCCCTCTTTACCCGTACTCGGCTTCGGGACCTAAACATTTTGCCAAAGGATCGAAGAAAGACCGTCGGTATAACTGGCCATCTACCAGGCAGAACCGCGCTGCTCTCGCCCTCAGTGACCGTGACTCTTTTGGGTCATTCGAGAGCTTCCCATCTCGCAAGTAGTTGATGTATTTGTTGCGCCAATCCCAAGTTAAACCCATCGTGTTTATTTCGGCATGCTTGTGTTCTATTCTTTGAATTCATCAAGTGCACCACGATCCGGGGTTAATTTCTTCCCGCCGACTAAAGACCCAAAGCGACGATGCGTCGGCCTCGGCATTGTTACGCCTTTCTCGGTACATGCTTGCATGGTCGTTCTTTAAACGGTGAAGTATCCTGGATCTTTTCCAGATACCTTTGCATCCGTTCATCCTTGACCTCGAAGACGCCATTCACCTGGTTAACGACCAGGAAAGAATCGCATTTTGCCTCGATTACTTTGGCCCCCATACTCCGAGCTAATTCCAATCCTGCAATCATAGCCTCATACTAGGCTTCATTGTTAGTTAATTTAAAAGGCCGAATAGCATCTCACGGCGGGGTTCTAAGAATGATTCCCAGCCCGGAACCCTAAGGTTTGAGGCCCGTCCGTGTGCGGTGACCAAATACCCAGAGCCTTTCCTAGGAGTTAGCGGGAGTTCTTTCTCAGCCTCGGGGATCATGGCCGAGGTGAAGTCTCTGCCCACACAAAGTCGGCTAAGATTTGGGACTTGATGGTGTCGAGGCTTATACTCAATGTCATATCCGCTTATCTCTACATCCCATTTAGTTAGTCTACTGATAACTCGGTTTATGCAAGACGTTCTTTAATGGATAAGTAGTTACTACACGTCTTAGGTGGCATTGAAAGTAAGGTTTGAGCTTTCTAGAAGCGCTTACCAGTGCTAATGCCAACTTTTCAAGGTGGGGATAACGGGTCTCCGCATCCCCCAGAGTTCTACTTACATAATAAACGAGGAATTGCGTACCTGATTCTTCTCGGACCAAAACTCCACTTACCGCTACATTGGAGACGGCAAGGTAAGAAAAAGGCTTTGCTCATCCGCTTTCGGTGTATGCAATACAAAGGTGGGATAGACAAGTACTCTTTTAATTCTTGTAAGGCTTTTTGGCACTCCGGTGTCCAAGTGAAGTCGTTCTTCTTCCTTAGTAAGGAGAAGAAACGGTGACTCTTGTCCGAGGATCTTGATATGAACCGACTCAGTGCCGCAATCCTTCCGGTAAGCCTCTGCACTCCTTTGACGTTATTCACCACCTCAATATCTTCGATTGCTTTGATCTTGTCCGGGTTAATTTCAATTCCCTGGTTTGAAACCAAGGAACTTGCCAAATCGAACACCAAAAGCACACTTCTCCGGGTTGAGTTTCATGTTATATCTTCGGAGTACGTCAAAGGTTTCCTGCAAATGTTTTAAATGGTCCTCTATTTCTAGGGACTTGACAACCATGTCATCAATGTAAACTTCCATTGTTTTCCCTATTTGTTCTTCAAACATTCCGTTAACTAGGCGTTGGTAAGTTGCCCCGGCATTTTTTAATCCGAAAGGCATGACATTGTAACAATAAGTCCCGTATCGGGTAATGAACGATGTTTTCTCTTGATCCTCCGGTCCATCCCGGATTTGGTTATGCCGGAGTAAGCATCGAGAAAACTTAACATCTTCCGGCCGTCGCATCGATCATTCTATCGATATGAGGCATTGGAAATGAATCCTTCGGGCATGCTTTGTTTAGGTCCTTATAATCAACACACATTCGAAATTTATTATCTTTTTTTGGCACCATCACTACGTTAGCCAGCCAATCCAGGTATTTTACTTCCCGAATAGAGCCTATTTTTAAAAGCTTCGTTACCTCATCCTTCACGAAGGCATGTTTTGATTCGGCCATAGGTTTCCATTTCTGTTTCACTAGGGGAAATCTCCCGTCGAGGCTAAGCTTGTGAGTTGTTACTTACGGCGGCACACACGCTGTTATATCTATATGCGACCGTGCGAAACAATCGGCATTAGCTTGAAGAATTTAATATACTTGTTCCGAGCTCGAGGTTAACCCCGTGCCCGGGTATACCTTTCTATCCGGTAGATATTCAAACAAGATGACTTGCTTCAACTCCTCCCGTAGATTTTGTCGCGTCGAGTCATCCGGCAAGACAAAGATCGGGTATGTCGAAGTCGTCCTCTTCGTGCCCTGGGTCTAATTTTTTTTGCTCCATTGCTAGATCCGTGAACGGTAATTTCTATTTGGAATCCTTGGCCCCAGTTGATTCTTCCTTCTGGTCTGGGTTTTTGAGAAGGGGTGCTGTTTCCTCAACTGCAAACATCTCTCTTGCAGCGGGTTGTTCTCCCCGGATAGTTTTTACTCCCTCCGGTGTCGGAAATTTCAGCAGCTGATATAACGTCGATGGTACGGCTCTCATGCTATGTATCCATGGTCTACCCAGCAATGCGTTGTATTTCATATCCCCTTCAATTACATAGAACACCGTTTGCTGGATAGTGCCGTCAATGTTGATCGGTAAAGAAATCTCTCCCTTCGTGATTTCGCTCACCATATTGAACCAACTGAGCACCTGGGCTACCGGTACGATCTGGTCGACTAGCCTTAATTGTTCAATCACTCTCCTCCGGATGATGTTGAGCTACCGGGTCAATTAAAATACGTTTAATTTGTGAGTTAAAAACAAGAATAGAAATTACCAACGCATCATTGTGCGGTTGAATGATGCCTTCCGCATCCTCGTTCTTTGAAAGGTGATGGAACCTCGGGTGTGTAATCCCGCCGCGCTTTTCACGAATAATGGAAACCTTGGTCCGCTTCATCACCGGCCCTCTAGGAGCATCTGTACCCCCGATTATCATGTTGATTATATGCTGAGGTTCTACCGATTCAACCTGTTTGTTTGACTCCTTTTTCTTGTAGTGACTTTTGGCCCGCTCACTCAAGAATTCACGAAGGTGACCATTTTTCAGTAAACGGGCCACCTCTTCTCTTAATTGGCGACAGTCTTCAGTTCTATGACCATGAGTCCCATGGTATTCACATATCATGTTCGAGTCCCTCCGGCCAGGATACAACCTCAAGGGTCTCGGCCACCTCGCTTTTGGTATGCGACCTATGGCCGAAACAAGATCCGAGGTGTTGACACTAAAGTTATATTCCAATATCCTTGGCGGGTCTCTGTTGGTAGCCGAGGCTTCCGCATCACTCCTAAATGACAACCCCGGCTATTCGATGGACGCTCGGTTCTTCTATCTCCCGGCTAGAGAATTGACGGGACCGATCCTTCGATTTCTTCCGACACGAAGCTCGGTTTCTCTGAATGAGAGTATGGCCGATATCTTTCCCTCGATGGCCGCGACTCCTGATCGTAATTCTTCCTCGATCTCTCAGAGCCTTTGTTCATGTTTACGGGACCCGAGAGAAGTTCGAGCTGGTCATCCTCTACCCGAATCTTTGATTCGTACCTGTTGTGCACATCTGCCCAGGTCACAGCCTCGTATTCCAGTAAATTTTCCTTTAATTTGAACGAGGCCGTCGAACTTCGGGGGTTGAGTCCTTTAGTAAAAGCTTGTGCGGCGAAATTTCATTCCTCAAGATCAAGCGGAGTTCCATCCTTTCCCTTGGAAACGGTTGACAAATTCACGCAATAACTCGTCACCCCTTTGGGCTATCAGAAAATATCCGCCTTACGGCCCGTACCTTTGGCACCAGTATGGGCCTTTATGAACGCATCCACGAGCATTTCGAAAGAAGTGATTGAATGCTCGATGATGATCATACCAAGTCAATGCTCCTTTTCGACGTAGTTTCCCGAACTTTTTCAATAATACGGATTCAATTTCATATTCGTCGACATCGTTGCCTTTTATGGCACAAGTGTATGAAGTCACGTGTTCCTGAGGATCCGTTGTACCATCATATTTCTGGATGTCCGACATTTGAACCTCTTTGGGATCAACTTAGGAGCCGCACTTGGAGGAAATGGCCTCTGAATGTACCTCTTCGAATCTGGTCCTTTCAGAATGGGCGGACCCCTGGATCTGGTCCACCCGAGAGTTATATGTCTCCACCCTCTTCTCGGTTGAGTCTACCCGCTTCGCAGTGTTTCGAGCATTCTCAAAACTTCGGTGGATGAACCAGCGATCCATTGCTCGACCATACGTCTTCATCCTCTCGGGTTCCGTGAACACCCTTCGTCTTCTCCGGGCCGCCCCTCATTTTTTGCTTTGCAACCGGGCTATCGCGACTCCTCGTTGAGCAACGTACCGCTCTGTTCCCGCAACATTTCAAAGATAAGGCGTAAGTTAATATCATCCGGGTATTTGGAACTTTACGTGCGTGCCGGACGAGTAATCGAATTGAGAGTATTTAAGGGATCGGCAGCCGGCTGGGCGGCATTCTTCTGGTTCACGGTGTTCTGTCGGTTGAGGCCCTCCCTCGAATTGACAGCGTTTGGGTCGACGGATTCCGCCGGTAATCCCCATAGCCCACTGTTGTCGTTCTCGGCCACAATCTCGTTGTTGTTGATGTGACCAGATTGTCCACTGCTCGCCATTTGGCCCGTTTTCACAGAGACGAACGAAAGATTGAAAAGTCTTAATGGGTGAGCGACTGAGATCGAGATCAAAGACCACTATTATCCTAGCCCCACGGTGGGCGTAAACTATTTACCCAAATTGGTAATAAATTGAATTTGTAAATGAGGTATAGGATATGTGGATACTTTAATCTATTTTGATTAATGAAGAATGTATATGTGAATTCACTTATAGATGACTTAAATATATGTAAATCAGTATGCTAATGATTTGGACGAATGTGTTTATGTTATGGGTTTGAGCTAGATATATATATGTGTGTTACAGTTCAATATTGAATAATATTCTTAAATGAAGTTAATACTTCAAACCGGACCAAAACCAGAGAGAATGAGAGAGAGAGAAAGAAAGCTTCAATATAAATTCTAATACAATCTTTTGGATGCAAAAGCCAACCCTTAAAAGTAGGGTGCTCCCTATTTATAGTTTTCTCTATGGGCCTTTCATACATCATAAAGCCTTTTAGAATAAAGGAAGTTTCTAATATGGATAAGGTTGGGTCGTACGGTCTGACACCCGTACGACCGTCGCATAATAGGTGGCAAAACGGTCTTCACACGTGGCAATTGAATAACTGATTAACCGGACCAACGGCCACAATCATAACGGTTATGAAGAAAACGGACTAACGGCCACGATCAACTCAACCATATATAAACCGGACCAACGGCCGCGATCAACTCGGCCATGTAGAAACCGGACTAACCGATAAGTAGTTTGCCCCGGATAAATCAGACCTCACCGTTTTCCTCCGGCTTCTTCTAATCAAGCACTACTGATGCAATTCCCCTGGTCTGAACGCTCGTGCTTGTTTTCTTCCTTTTCTTGGCCCCCGGTCCTACCGGTCAAACATTGACCCGATTTTTACCGTATACGCTTTTATACCCAAGACAACGTTAGGATGGAAAATTATTGATGTGACGCAATGGATTAATAATTCATTAAAGAGGTGACTCGTATTAAAAATAAGTGTATATCCATTACATCGTTTAGATTAGGGTTGTACAAGGAAAACCGACAAACCGCACCAAGCGGACAAACCGAACCAACCTAAAAAAAAAACCCGAGTAGTGGTTTGTTTGGTTTGGTTTGGTGTCGGGATAAAAAAACCCGATCATAATAGGTTTGGTTTGGTTTTAACTAAAAAAAGTCAAACCGAGACCAAACCGATCCGATTATATATATACAATTTATAAATATTTTTATACATATATAATTTATAAATACGTGTATAACTTTATCACTTTTAAGCATTGATTAGTCGGCCGTTCGTGATGCAATCCGTTTAAGAATTGGTACCACATCCGATTGTATAATTAATTCTTTTTTGGCAATTAAAAGAGACTTTTTCATTACAAATAGCTACTGTTGTCCAATGTCAAAACACTACTATGGCAGAACAGCATAGCAGCGATCAAAACTAGCCTTTATCACATCAAAACAACTCAAACAATAAACAAAACTAGTAGACTAAGGTTAGAAAATCAGCTCATCCAATTTTTTTTGAGTATGTTGTCCTTTGAAACCTCTAACAAACACCTCTTGTATGATCCTCCTTGTAAGTATTTGTGGTGTATAATTAATTCTTAATGCTAAGTTTGAGTTATAATCTTTTTGTTCATTTAGCGATAGGCTTTTTAAGTAAATGTTTAAAAGCTAACTAAAACTCATTTACGGAACAATATTGAAGTTGTTTGTTACTACATTCTGTTTGATTGTTATAGTTTTACATCACATGCATGTTCTATACTTATTTGATTCAATTGTTATGAATTTTTTATTTAATGAGTCAATGAATTCACCACAAATTTTTCATTTTACATATTTAGAAATAGAAGGGTAAGATGCTTATTTTTGGTCAAGCAAATGCTATTATAAGATGCTTCGTATTGAACCAAAAAAAAAAAACCCGAAAAAACCCGACTAATCCGAAAAATCCGAGAAAAACCGAGAGTGAAAAACCCGACTTTTGTTGGTTTGGTTTGGTTTATCGATTTAAAAACCCGATACAATTGATTTGATTTGGTATTTGAAAAATCCGAACCAACCCGGTCCATGTACACTCCTAGTTTAGATTATGAGAACAGCCGAATCTTTTCCAACACAAACCATAATTCTTTGTACGTTTTCGTCACTGCTAACATATATCTTTGTTTTCGACATCCCTTATCATAAAAATAAATAAGGCCTTGGATTTTTCAGATCTGAGAATGTTATTCATTCGGCTCATTCTTAAAAGGACTCATCATTTTGTAACGCACGATTTCAACATCAAATATCATTAAAGGATGGTTTGATTTAGAAACAAATTATACAAGAGTTAATAGCGTGGGTATTGAATGTAATTAAAGATTATAATGCATGAATTATTTATTATTGGATGTTAGGTGTGTTGTAGAAAAATATATTGTACAAACGAATATTTAAAAATGTAATACTATATTGTTTTACATGAAGGATTATTTTGGTCATTTTTAGTGGTTTTAATCCATGTCTTCTGCATAACTTATGCAATTATTATTGTATACAACTTAAATTCTATCATATTTTGTTTGCTATATCAGATTGATTCTATTTTTCATTTACCAAATCAAATTAATTATAGCAGTTTGCTAAATTTATAAACCAAAAACCAAATCAACAAAAGTTGATTTTCTCAATTTCAGTTTTTTTGTTTTTTCTAATTTTCTGATAGACTTTATTTCTTCATATCAAACCAAGTCATTACTAATTCTTTTCCGATTTGATTCAGATAGGCGATTGGCGCGATTTGTTGATTTTCCTTGTACACCCCTAACTAAAAATCAGTAACGTTAAAGTCTGATTTTCTGTATAAAGTTAAAAGGAGAAAATGATTTCATCCATTTAAATTATAACATATGAAATCAATTAAACAGTAGAATCATATCAACCATACCTTAAAGGTGATTTCATTTTCTAATGTTAGTGGAAATAAGATAAGGAGGATATATAAATGTTCAGCTGTAATATCATAGAAAGTTTTCAAAGTTAGGCGTATCAAACAAGTAGGTTGGGCTTACGCTACTCCTTATATAAATAAGACACGTATTGCCTCATGTCACTAACCAAGTTTCAATTTGTATTTTATTGATTTTTTGGGTGTATGTTACGGTGCTTGTTCATCACGGCACATCGATCGATCTCGATTATTTTTCCAAATATGTTTAGCAGTTAAACGAACAATGGGCTAACAAATTAAAGCTCGACTTCTTTCTTAAGTCCTTTTTCAAGAAAAAGTGAAAAGTCGAAATCAAGTTCACCAACAGCGATGGACTTTGTTGTTGTAACAACCATATACAGTGTGAATGTGGATTCTAATTTTAAAGGTTGGTAAATAGGCAACGGCCTTAAGTGTATTTGATCCTAGTTTGTGATTTTTAAGGACACGTTTTGAAAGCCTGTGTAGTTATTATGCTGCTAGTAATTACACGATCTAGTAATTAAAAAGTTTAATAATTACAAGGCATGATTAGTGTTACACTAAGTACTAGTAGATAAGTTCCAACGTCATGTTTGATTTCATAAGTAGTAATTCTACAATTATATATTGAACTAGTGAATTTATCCGCGCTTCGCGAGGACCTAGAAAAGCCTCACTAAATTTAGGAATCATTCTTTTTCTAATAATTGAATGTTGAAATAATAAAAAAAAGAAGGGTGTTTTTGCGAAAACTATTTTCTTGATTTTCTTCTAAAAGATAATCTAAACAGAACAAAATTATAACTTCAACCTAAAGGTCTTTTACAAAACTTAAGTTTCAAATATAAACAAAAGATCACATAGAAACATCATCAATACTTTTATTATAGGGAAAATAACCCTCTATGACTATTTAGAAAAAATAATTACCCGAAATAGTCCATGTTTGTAATATTATCCGAAATGGCCCAATTTGTACCCTCACTTCAAAAGCCTGTAATTAATGTGATTCCATCAGGCTGGGGTACCTTGGATATAACAGAAGTGATAATACAATTGAAAAAAATATTGTATATTGTTGTATAAAATTGAATTTTCTTGGATATAAACACCTCTTATTCGTTATTATACACTCTATACATTATTATACACTTTTATACAAGGTTGATACATTGTCTACTCCAGATGTATAAAGTTGTATATTATTATATAATGTTGTATATTGTGAAAGAGTGGCTACGCGGGGTGAATTTAAAAATATGACTACGCAAATGTAATTTTGTATGCTAGATGTACATTATTGAATTTTCCCCTTTATTATAAGAATATTTATTAGAAATAACCAACAAAATAACAAAAAGCCCAAAACAAAAGCATCTCGCGTGTCTGTGAATAAAAGTTTTCACTCACCATCGATGTGTCTTAATCACACGGCACACAGAGAGTATACATATATTGGAGTTTTAAATGTGTTCCTTATTAATTTTCAGATTAGTTTTTGCAGAAATTAATTGCAATATTTCTACAAAAACAAATAGTAATTCTTATTATGTTATTCTATTCTATCGTGCTTTAAGTTCGTGCTAGGTCACAGGGGCGGATTTAGAGGGCGCCGAGGGTGTTCATCCAAACACCCTCAGTAAAAAATTACAGTGTATATGTAGAGTAGATTTTCTGTGTTTATGTACATATATTAAATTTTGAACACCTTAAACAAATGCAAAAGGTTATCTCAAGTGGTTCATGGTGTTCAAAATTATCACTAATGTCCTAGGTTCGATTCTCATCGACAACATTATTTTTAATATTTAGCTTTTATTGTTTTATTCGAACCTCCTGAGTAAAAATCCTGGATCCGCCACTGCCAGGTCATTGGCATTCATGACGTTTTTCAACTTCTTTAACATATATATGAATTCTGCTAACATATTATAGTTGTAATACGTAACAGCAGAATACTCATTTTTCGTTTTTATTTGATACATCAGATAAGATCATACGAATAATCTAACATTGAATTCAATATGAATATGGGAATTAACAGAGTATGTAGAAATTGTTACTGAAGCACCCACACTTAAATGTAGAATTGAACAATAGTAAGATTTCCTTTTAAGATTCCTTTTTCTTAGTAGCAGTGAAACTGATTAGGAGCCCGTTTGGATTGACTTATAAGTTGCATATAAGCTGTTTTCAGTTTTTTTTTTTTGGTTTGCGTATCATTTAAAATCGTTTTGTCTTAAAATAAGCCCAAAAAAATTAATTGGCCCGATTTGGGCTTGCTTATCTAAAAGCGAACTTATAAGCTGAAAAGCGAATTTTTATAAAAAAAAAATAATACCCTAACTTATTTTTTTTGAGCATAAGGCATTTCAAATTTATTCGCTTTTTTAAGCCCATCCAAACAGGCTCTAGACTTATTATGTACTCCCAATGTCCCAATACAGATTTCGAGAGTTCAATTTTCTAATTTTGATCATGAATTCGAATATACAATCGTTTAAGTATTTTTAAATAAAATTACATACCGAAAAGGGTCATATACACCCCTATACTATTTCAAAAAAGTTGCACTCGTTCTCTGCTTCACTTTTCGATGATATATACCCTCACCGTTATCTTTTTTAATATATATACCCTAGCGTCTAACGGCTCCTTTAACGGGAACACGTACCATGATCTGAATACCCCATCTTTTTTTTTTTTTTTCCTTTTCATTTAATTAAAATACCCAAACCCAATTTTATTTCTTATCCAAATGTTATAACCCGAACCCGCGACCCATACCCGGTAATGATTTGCAATTAATTTTTACATTTCTGTTCTCTTCTCTCTCGTTTCATCTCTGTGTTTATTCTGTGCTTAATTTTCTGGCAATTGCTCTGTAAACTGGGTTTTGTTCTTGGTGGGGACTTGAAAAATCAAAGGCCTCTTCAATTTCTGAAAGTGAACAATAAAGGGTTGTAAAAGGGATGAATTGTAGAAGTCGTTTGTTTGAGTTACTCTTGCATTCCTTTGGTCCTGATTTGGGTCCATTGAATCTGAAAATCATCAATCAAGGGTGGTACTGGTGTTTGGATACTGATCTGATAGTGCTTGTTTGTAAGGGAACATCGAGTTTCTTACACTAAGTTTGAATTGAGATATCCGTTTGCAGCTACTGTTTGTTGCGAACTTGCAAGATAAAAAAATAATCTAGGTTGGGATTCTAGTTGGTTGTTGCTTTGATCTGAAATTATTGAGTATGTGTTTTCGGTTTAGGAGTAGCTAACTTCAGTAATTTTCGTTTGAAGAAGTTGAAAAGCTGCCATTGAAGAAAGAACTTGAGGAGAGGATTCAAATATGAAAAATGATTTGTGTAAGTCAAGTTCACCAGCGGCGATGATTTGTGTGAGTCAAGTTCACCGGCGGCGAGAATGGGTTTCTAATGGGTTACGGGTATGGGTCAGTATTGGGTATTAGAATTGGGGGTTTGGGTATTAGAATTATTAAATAAAAAGAAGAAAAAAAGTTGGGGTGTTCAGCATGCCATGTGTCCCAGGTAAAGGAGCCTGGGCTATATATATTTAAAAAGATAACGGTTAGGGTATATATCATCGAAAAATGAAACGGAGGACGGGTGCAACTCTATGGAATAGTACAGGGGTATATATGGCCCTTTGTCGAATTATATATTTGGAAACTACACAAGAAGTACTTTAAGTCACCATAATTAACAATTCAAAATATTTAAAAGACATATAAAAAAAGTTAAAGAAAGATTTCATTTAACTCTGGAAATTCGAAAGATGCCACATAAACTGGGACGGAGGGAGTAATAGATAAGCAATATTTTATATACAAATCTCTTCAAACGACTCAAAGTAATTCTCCAAATGGGACAGGATCAAATATTTAGATTGTTTAAGTAGGTTGGTGACTGATCAGCCATTGAAGTACTCCAAGATATAAACCAGACAAATAAAAGTGGAGCATACAACGATATCGCCGCTACCATTATATTGCTACTCAAGAGAGGATTGAATGGGCAACAAAAACTCAATAATTTCTTAAGAAAATAACCTGTTTTATCGATCGTCCCAAAAGAATAAAGATGCAACAAAATTCCATAAATTTCTACTCATACTCACCGCCTCAATATCGTAGGTCCTAACATATGAACAGACTAAATAATGAAGATGCATCATGAAATGCTAGATATGATCCTATGGAGAGAGGTATAGATATAGGCATATATTATTATTAGTATTAAATTGTTACTATAACTAATATTGTAAAGCATAAATGATATATTCTCACAAAAAATGTTTGAAAAATATCCAATTGCAAATTTCAACGTTTTAGCCAATTCACGTGAACATAATCTAATTTCTTAACTGATTTTCAGCTCAAACTCCACAGAATGGGAAGTGATTTCTCTTCACTCTCTCCATTTTTAAGTCCGTTCAATATCTTCCTCCCTCCTTTAAACTAAGGAGCATTGATTTAAAGCTCCTCCTTGTAAATTAATCAGCAGGGCGGACGCATCTTAAATCAAAGGGAGAGGAAGATATTGAAGCTTGTAGCTAATAAAGGGCTTTTGTAGTCCTCATAAATTTTTTAATAAAATGTCAAACTTTTCAGGTAATTATTTCAGGGTCCTGATCTTATTTTTTAAAGTCAAATTTGCTTTTTGTTCTTATGGTCTACTTTTTAAAAGCTGTCGAACCTTCTATCTTATTTACCATGTTTTTTTTTTTTTTTTTAAATTTTTCTATTCGATATCCAGTACTGGCATTAGAGCTTGACTAATCCGGATTCGCATCGCGTAGGGGTCAATCAGGAGAAGTGCTCCCTACCAAGAATTTTTTCATACACAGGCTCAAACTCGAGACCCCTGATTAAGGGAGGAGCGGCTCCATCCACTACACTTTATTTTTCCTGTTGCTTTCTTCTATTGATCTTATCTTAACCTAAAAAAATAGTTATTTCTTCGCTAGATATTCTTACTTCTTGTTGCGCTCTTGTTTTCTCTTTTTTCATTTGTCGCTTATTATAGATTTTTAGATTTAAGTATTTATTTTACTTTGTATTTGTATTATGAAATTTGAAAATTTCTGGAAATTCTTTTACTTATATGTAGGAATTTCTTTTACTTTATATTCACACTTTAAAAAGTTCATATGTGTTTACAAAGATTTGTACTAAAATGATTTTTAGATAGTTTTAAAAACTAATAAATGATGCCATATAGTGTTGAAAATGAAGACAATGTTATTAGTCAGGATCAGATTATCTTTAAAATCTCTTATTTGGTTAACTAAAATTAATCTTTTAAACACAAAACGAGTTTGAAGCAGGGCGAAGTTAGAGTGTCAGCTACCGGTTTGATTGGATTCGGCAGTGGTTTGATTTAAATTCTATATGTCTTAAAGTTCATTAAATATGTATAGATTATTAATCTAGAACTAAATGACTTAAGAAAATTAGGATTCAGAACTCATAAACTTCAAATTTTGGCTCCGCATCTGATTGAAGTAAATAATTTTATCAAAATGAAAGTTAAGATATTAAAGGAGTGAAACGAAAATTTTGCTTTTACATATTGAAATATACTTACTTGAAATTTAATTATTACTAACATAAATTATATTTTTTTAATTAAAATATTTACTTTTATATCTTGAGTTTGGAGCCCGGGCCTCATGAAACTAGTATATGTATATAATCTGAAAAACAGAATATATGGTAGACATTATATAAATGACATTACTTTAGGCCTCATTTGTTTGCACTTAATGGAGGTCTGAATCTAAATGGTTCAGACCTTAGGCAATTAAGTGCATTTGTTTACATTAAGTTTGAGCACTTTATTTGGTCTGAATATGTCTTAATCAATAAGATCTAGAACAAAGTTTTAATATCATTAAGAAGTATTTTGTATGGATAATTTTTACCACCGACTCCACAACCCCCCTCCCATCACCCACCCTAACCCTCCACTACTCATCCCCACCACCCTACCCCCTACTTACCACCACCTCATCCCCACCTACCCACCACCACTCCCAACCCTACCCCTCCCCCCTCTCACCACCAACTCCACCCTAACCCCCACCTACCCACCCCACCCCATACACCACCCCTACCCCTACCTCACCCCCAACCACCCTCACCCCTACCCCCGGACCCACTGCACCACCACCACCAACCCTACCTATCAATCCCCCCACTCCACCCCCAAAAACCCCACCTACCACTACTACAAACATCTCCATCATTACTAGAAAACATAAATGTTTCATTTTTTATGAAATAATATTTTTATTTTATTAAATTTGTATTTATTTTTTAATATTAATTACTTTTTTATTTGAATTGTATATTTATTATGTTTAAATAAATACATTATGCACATTCAGTTGTTGAAAAACAAACAGTCTTAATCATTAAGTATTCAGATCTGGAGACAGCATCTTAATCATTTAGATGTATATTCAGATTCAGACGTCGTAATCTTAATGAGGCTAACTAAGTCCCTTGCTAGTTCAGCAATTACTACAGGTTTGAACCTGCTCTGCAACGTGTTTGTGCTAGTTTTTTTTTTTTTTTTTTTTTTTTAAAAAAAATAATTTGTACGCGCGCTCACCTTTGCTGAAAAAGAGCACCTTGAGTAGGGTTCGAACCCAACAGTCCAACACTTCTCATAGTAAAGATGATACAAAACCAGTCAACCTACATTTCATTTCAAGATAAGCCTTATGCATTAAGTTCCTTAATTGCAATTTGGATACAAAACCAGTCAACCTATATTTCATTTCAAGATAAACCTTATACATTAAGTTCCTTAATTGCAATTTAGAACTGGATAATAACCCTAGGGGTGACAAAATTATTCATTTTTCTCTCCAATTTGTGCTCATATTTTCCTCTTTAAATATCGACACCGCTTATGAAAAATCTTAATAAGTGTAAGTCAACTACAGATATTAGTAATCAATTTTACAAAAAAGAAAAGGTTAATTCCTTTGAAGACTATTACTAGTGCAGTAGTGCCAAATCCAAAGGCCTCTGAAATTCCAATACTTTTTGGCTCTTATTCCAATTAGATAATCAATTGATCAAAGTATTACTTATAACAAAAATGGATTTAAGCTATGCTAACTTTTTATACTGTCGGTAAATTTATACTTATGATAACATGTAAATATCATTTTAATTAAATTATCAGTTAATATTTATTAAAAATTAACTGCAGTTACGTACTCCCCCGTTTCAATTTGTTGTCTTGTTTTGACTTGACACAGAGTCTAAGAAAGGAAAGAAGACTTTTGAATTTTGTGATCATAAATTAAAGATATGTAGAATGTACCAAAATGCCCTTTAATTTTGTGGTCTTAAACATGACACGTGGAAAGTTGAAACTACAGAGTTGCCAAAAAAGGAAAGAGACATTCTTTTTTAAACGAACTAAAAAGGAAAGTAAGACAAACAATTTAAGACAGAGGAAGTAATACATATAGAGTCTGGAACCAAAATGGCCCAATAAAAGATACGTTGAACCAAAATACCCCAGAAAAAAAAGAAGAGGCACAATAGTACCTTTAACGCAGTAAAATAATGCGTTAAAGGACTTAAACGTAACGACACGGTTAAGTCCTTTAACGCAGTAGATATTGCCTTCTCTCCTTTGGCGCAGTAAAATACTGCGCTAAAGACCCCGACATTAAAACCTATCGGGTTCTAGCTAAAGACCCCAACATTAAAAGCCATCGGGTTCAACCGCTGGTCCCCTCCACCCTAAAAAAATTCAAAAACCCCCCATTAGAGGCCGTTTTCTGGTGGACCCCACTTCCAAAAATGTCGTTTTCTATTAAAATTTCATCGGGAAAGTTTAGATTCTCGGTATATTCAAGTCAAGGAGCAAGATTCTAAGCTCGAATTTTTTAAAAAAAAGCGGTGTACAACTCGATTAACACAACCCTACAACAAGCTTCGATCAAGGTATTCTACTATGAACTTTTGTTATTATTTTGTTAAATACATTATTGCTAAGCATGTTTAACATTTAATAGTCATGAATTTCGAAAAAAAAAAAGAAATTAATTTTTTTTTTTGGTTGATCGTGCTGGGCAGTAGCTTTTTGCCACTCTTTTCATTTTTTTTTTTTTGCTAATTTATTATTTATTAGTTGATTATGAATTGTTAATTGTTCATGAATTGTTAATTTGTTAGTGGTTTATGAATTTTAATTTGTTAATTGTTTAATATAGTAATCTACTATTATTTGTAAAATATGCCATTATTAATTAATTAATTGTTAATTATCGATTATAAATTGATATTTTGTTAATTTTATTAATTGATTATGAATTATTAAATTACAAAAAATATAGTAATCTCCTATTATTTGTTAATTAAGGCATTGTTACTTTATTTATTTGTGAAATTGTTTATCCCATGTTAATTATTTGTTTATCCCATGTTAATCGTTACAGAAATTAGTTCGTTATTTCTTTAATTGTAGTTAGGAGAAAAATTGTAATTAGATATAATTATTCACAAAATATAAGACAACATAATTCACATATTCCCTATAAATGATTAATTAGTTAATATAATTTCTCTTTAATTTCAAGAATAATGAATAATTTAGTTTCCACAGACCCGACTCTTTCATGGATCCAAATGTTCACCCGGGGCCAGATGATAGATCAGTACTTTCTTTGCAAGACACTCATAGGTCAGAGTTATTATGGACTGGTGCTATAGGGATAGCGACTAGGCTCCGTCCCCGTAGGTTGCAGAGAGTGTGGGCTCTTTTACGCGAGCACCCCCCACACCCCCTCATCTTAGAGATATTGTTTTGGGGCGGTATCTATCGTTGCGTGTCCGTTGGTCGGGTACAGCATGATTGGGCGCTCATTACGGCCATGGTTGAGCGGTGGAGGCCGGAGACACATACCTTCCATTTTCACACTGGTGAGGCCACGATTACACTTCAGGATGTGGAGGTCCTATTTGGATTGCAGGTAGATGGAAAGCCATTATACAGTCGGTACGAGCCTCCTCTTGGTAGGACATGGCTGACGGAGTTGACTAGGCTCACCCACTTCCTGCTTGGTGCCGCGGCCCATATCTTGGGACAGAATCGGGTGCAGATTAGTGCACTCTGCACTTATTTGCTCGCAGAGCCTCCTATTAAGGACGACACTCAACAGGACGTTGTTGATCGTCATGCCCGTTTGTATCTGCTTATTATATTCAGAGGCATCTTGTTCCCGAACACATTGGATACCTATGTCAGCTTACGATATTTGATCTTCTTAGAGCATCTGGATCGCTTGGGAGACTATAACTGGGGCGGTACCGTTTTGGCGTACCTCTACCGATGCCTATGCCGAGCGTCTATTGGCCGTATTAGTGATGTGTGTGAATTTTTTGCTCTTCTCTAGGTAATATTTTAAGTGTGCGTTCCTTTAATGTAAACAAACCTCTTGAAATGACGACTAAAAAATCGTATTTTCTAATATTGCTTTCAATTATGGGTGTGGGAGAGGATGCTGCCTTTTAAGCCCGAACCTAGGCATCACCTCGGTATTGACATGCCTTACGCGAGGAGGTGGATGACAGGTTTTGATCGGGATGTGGATATGTACCATAGTATTCTTCCATTCCGGGACCAGCTTGATCAGATGACGGACGATGTGGTAAAACTATTTAACTTTACATTATTAATTTACTTAAATGTCTTTTCTACTTGGTGATCACTAATTTGTATATATATTTTATGCAGCAATTTATATGGGCGCCGTACGCTGCTATTTTCGATGGGTTGCCGGCTTTTTGCAGGGCAGGGCAGGCCGTGTGGAGGTCGCGGTGTCATTGATACACCTAGACATCGTTGAGGACCACATGCCCAAGCACGTCTTAGGACAGTTTGAGCGTACACAAAATATACCCCTCGACGTTCGACATGAGCTCCGACACTACCAGCGGGACGACCGAGCCGCCGTTGATGATGCATTTCTGGCTTTCATGGGTGTCCAGCTCCAGCGTTGGCAGGACAGGTTGGGGACTTTAGCGGTGGTCAGTCATGCGACTCCCATCATGGATTACATGCGCTGGTATCATGGGATCACACGCCGATTGATCGGCAACCCAGCTTTGCATCCCGCAAGTGATGTAGGATACATAGCACTCGCGGGGCAGTACGAGGCGTTGGTAAGTTTATCGTATTTAGATTTATTTAATTGTATTAATTATTATGTTTTAAAAACAACTATTTTTTACTGTTGAACACAAATGCAACTGGTGGCCATACAACAATTACGCATATTGGGGTTAGAGCATATGTCTTACCCCGAGGTTGCGGGGCTTGCGGTGGAGATGGTACGGATATTCGAGGACGGTATCCGGCAGGCAGGAGAGTTTAGGCGCATGGATGATCCTGTTCCAGAGGGTGAGTATCAGGCGGCACGAGGAGGAGGACGTGGTGCTGCCAGAGGACGCGGTGCTGCTAGAGGACCTGGTGGTGGAGGACACCATCTGGTAGATGTGGCAGATGAGGCCGCTTCCACTCCAGAGGCCGTTCCCATTCTAGTCCATCCGCTGCCGTTCCAGGCCAGTGGCAGCTCAGCTGGATAGTCACCTACGTTTACGCCGGCGCACCTACTTGCTGAGATACCTGGGTCTTCATCTTAGCCGAGCTAGAATGCGTACATGGAGGAGAGTGATGACATCGATTGGGCGGCGTTTTGCGCATCATTAGATGATGAGCGGCTAGAGAGAAATTTAGACGGACACAGGATTCTTGACTTCGATGACTTTTTAATCCCAGTTAGTATTTAAAATACTTATTTGATTATTTAAATTACTTATTTAAATATATATGTTACTTATTATTTCATAATTTTTTATATTTTAGGATTCGGCGCCAGTGGGTCCACCAAAGCGACCCACTCAGGCTTTTTCTTATGGGCCTGCCGAGCCAGAGGTGTCTTCTCATGTGACTGTCGAGCCACAGGGTAAGCTTTTTATTAAAATTAATTTTATTCAATATAAGGTGAATATTTAAAATACATATTTGATTATTAAAGTACTTATTTTAAATGTATATGTTACTTATTATTTCGTAATTTTTCATATTTTAGGATTCGGCGTCAGTGGGTCCACAAGAGCGACCCACTCAGGCGTTTTCTCATGGGCCAGCCGAGCCAGAGGTGTTTTCACATGAGACTGTCGAGCCACAAGTAAGATTTTTAGTTAAAATCAATTTTATTCAATATAAGGTGAATATTTATTTAATTTTTTTAACCTTTATTTGGACCTCGAACAGCATCTCGTCCATAGGACTAATTCATATTCTGCACCAGACCCATCTCAGGAGCCTACAGACCCATCTCACGAGACTACTCAGGCACCCGTCGATACACAAGTTGATTATTCAACAAACGTTAATGTATTCAATATAAATAAGAAATGATACTAATTTTCATATATTTTTCAGGTTCATCCTTCGGCGCCTGCGGTGGCAACTCCCGACGAGGATGAGGTCGCGTTTCCTGACCCAGCTCAGCCTGAGATTCTAAGCATACCAGCAGGACTAGATCCCAAGAAGAAGTACGTTATGCAGAAGGGTGCAAGGGCGAGGGATGATCATGGCTTAGAGCGCCCTCTTATTAAGAGGAAAAAAGGGGATGGAGACGATGGCGGGGTGGTGGGGATGGTATGAGCCTTAGGCCTAAGGATAGTCTCAGGCATACCACATGTGGAACCCATCCACGATAGTGTATATACAATAGTGTTGTACAGTTTAAGTAAATATTATATATTTTTTAAGTATCTATTTATATTTATAAATATTATCTTAGTCTTTATAATCGTTTATAGTGTCATATCCTAAATTGATAATAGAAAAAATGGTGACATATTCGAAATAATGTTACGCATTAATTTAAAAATAACACGAAACCCTAAAACATAAATAACGTAAAGCTAATGACAACAAGTCTTCAAACAAAAATGGACTTCAAGCACTTTTCAACCACTAAAACGACAATCCGAAGTTTTGCGTATCCTTGATGTATTGAACCTACCTTATTAATCGCACAAACATAAGTAGGGTTCTATATAAAATATTGAAGTTTCAGAGCCTCAAAGCTTGATTAATATACGGCTAAAGTACGTAAAAAAGTGTGAAAATGTAAAATAAAGAGAGTTTAACCAAAACAAATAGGTCCTATAGCGCAGTATTTTACTGCGTTAAAGGGAAAAGGCAATATCCTTTAGCGCAGTAAAATACTGCGTTAAAGGATGTGCCTCTTTTTTTTTTTCTGGGATATTTTGGTTCAATGTGTCTTTTATTGAGCCATTTTGGTTTCGGACTCATACATATATGACCTGCTTGTATTGATGTTTTACACTATCAACGCATTGACCTAACTAGGGCTGGGCATAAAGTACCGAAAACCGAATTACCGAATCGAACCGGCTATTTCGGTATTTCGATATTCGGTAATTCGGTATTCGGTACTAAAATATAAAATTTAATATTTCGGTTTCGGTATTCGGTATTTACAATTATACCGTTCGGTAATTCGGTAAATTGCGAATACCGAAATTAATACCAATACGTGTACAGCCTAAAGGAGTAAAGGGCTAAAACATTTCAGTCCGGTAGTCTGTACCCCAAACATTTCAAGTCCAAGAAATTTAAACATTTCAAGTCCATTCGTTTCACAATCTTTTCATATTCTGTGAATTCTTTATAAACTGCATAATATATTGTCATTTCATTTCACTTCTACAATACTTATTATGTGTCAAATATTTATCATTGATCAAATTGTTTCAGCCTTAAATCAATTTGATGTCCAATCTTGTGGAAAGAAAGCTAGAAATAATGTTGAAGCTATTGTTGGTTTATGGACTGTTGAAGCCCTAAATCAATTTGATGTCCAATCTTCACTTCATAGTCTTATTTAAGCGGATCTTATTTGGTTGCCAATGCGCTTTGCTGCAAAAAAAATGGTATTACCGAATACCGTACCGAACCGAAATTTGATTTACCGATTCCCGAATTACCGAACCGAAGTTTGAAAGTTCGGTATTTGGCATATACATTCAATTACCGAATACCGAATTACCGAACCCGAACTTTAAAAATACCGAACCGAATACCGAACGCCCAGCCCTAGACCTAACTCATAAAAAATTAAGAATTGTGGAAGCTGGAAGGTACTTGCCTGAAACAATGATTTTTTGCTACTCCAGTCAAAGATAATGGCCACTGAGGCCAAGTTTGACATTGACTTTTTGACCAGTCAGAGATTGGGTGTTAACTGTTAGGATATTCTGTTAAAAAAAAAAGTTGGAATTTTCAGAAACTGTAAACACTATGTCATTGTGGACCATGTACAATTGAATCTGTCCCAATAATTTAATAGGCTTTTTGTTCTTGAGCTACATTAAAGAAACACACAAAGGAGCTGGAATACTTACCTACTCCATGCTATATAATATTCTGAAGTTATTCGTTATTCTTTGTCCTCTTCAGAAACTTATCATAGCAAATCATCTCTTGCTAATTAAGAAACACCATTGATTTTGTCATTTATAGAAATGTTAGAAAACAAAATGCTCAAAATGATAAAATGAGCATATCCAATTATCCAAATAATTAGAACGCCACAATTATGCTGGTGGTTAGATTGATATTTCAGACAACAACCATGTTGAAAGCTACTTTTGAAATTTTCATTATTAGATGTTTCCGTTCTAATATCTAAAACCCATAAGTAATTTTTAAGCTTGTTAGTTGTTTATGCTTTGACTTTTTTTTTTTTTTTAATGGTAACTTTCTTTTATTAATCACTAAAGTGTTTCTTACAAAACCTTAGCCAACTTAACACAATTATGCTATCTAAATAGAAAACCAGACAAAACCTCAGAGACTTTCAGCACTATTAAACATAAGACTGCTAGAATATGAACTGCTAAAGCTTACATCTAATCTCAGAGGGGCTTTAACATTACAAATATAAGTAATTTCTTTGGCAATCAGATCCCAATGTCTGTTTTTATCTTTAAAAATTCTCTGATTCCTATCCATCCATACAACATGCACAAACTCTACATATATTAATCTAAATATTTAAGCATCTTGAGACTTGCCTTTAGAGTTCTTGACTGCCCATTACAATGTCTCGACCATGCATCATTATCAGTGGCCTGCTTTGGATCCATTACATGAGTTTCTTCCACAGATTCTTTGAGTAGTCACAATACAGATATAGATGATCTCTGGATTCTAAATGCATATGACATAATTTACACATCAGATCAATGTCCAGAGCTGATGATGTCCAAATTCACTCCTCAAAGAGAAAATATACATGATCGTCACAGTATGATTTATCCAACTATGAGTCAGGGCCGAATCCATAGGAAACAATATATAGGGCGATTAAGCCGGTGAAGAATTTGTCACTAATTAAGCTAAGGCAAATGATTTTTAAATATTTGATTTTTGTTTAAAAACTAATAAAGAACTATCTTGAAAGTGGATAAAATGATCAATGGCCTCACAAGCAGGAAAACAAGAGAAATGAAAAATAGGAAAATAATTAATATCAAGAAATGGTCCACTGCAAATAACTATCTACTGCTAATTAATCGTGAGTCAATTAATTAGCCTTGAAATCTTAATTACCCACAAATGTCTCTCGACTATTTAGCGATTCATTCTAGCTAGTTCTCTCGAATCAAGCTAAAAAACATTAATCACATTTCAATTTTAGGCTACTTTAGGTTCTTCTATCTCTATGTTAAACTCATTAATTAGATGAGGTTTAAAGCCTGAATCACGCTAATTTGTCTAACCTAACTCTAATTTCCTCTCTCAAGTTAATTAAAGCTAATAGAAGATGTACTAGGGTTAGCTACTCCCTTATTAGGAAAGCAATAATTACACAAGATAAATTAGATACACAAAAACACATTTAATAATAGCAACTATTTAATTTATACAAAAGCACAAGATAACAATTAAAATCCTTGTATTATATTATATCTAATCACAATATCCAACTATGAAATAGCCAACCACACCACTAAATATTCATATACAAAGCAAAAAATTGAAGAAATGGGTAAAGAAATTCTCATTTAATGCTTCCAAATCTTCAACTCCAAGGTATGGATGATGTTTCCTTGCTCCTTAAACTTCGAAAATGAAAAAGATGTCCTGAAAATTGTCCAAAGATTGTATATGTATTCCCCCATTTTTTCCAAGTTGAAATACCAAAATTGCTCAAAAGTCCGCCAACTGATTCTTCTTCGCGGCCGCAAAGGCTCTCTTGGTCAAGTCGCGGTCGCGTGCAAGGCCTCATGATCGTGTAGAGTGGTTGACCATGCTGACATCCGTGATCACGTAGGTCCACTCCTTGATCGCGAAGGGCATTAGGTGGCAGTTATTTTTTTTCTTCACTTTAGCTTCTTTTTTACATTTTTGACTTGTTTTCACTTAGTTTCTTCCTGATCACTTCTGAATCACATAAATATGTAATATTGAAGTAAACTACAGTAAATGCCCAATTTTTCTCAATCAAACATAGCAAAGTCTATGATTAAAGAAGATATAAGTCAATAAAATACCAAGTAAAACAAAACATACAATTTCTTCAAAGGAGTCAATTCAATAGTGCACCAACATCATATCAAGGCAGAAAGGTTTACTTTAAGCATAATCACATGACTTTTATCGGTACCATCAATTAATCTAAGACATATGAATCATCAATAACTTCTCAAAATTTTTATTTTCATTTAAAGTGGTCAAATACCAAGTTAATCAAAGTAGCAATCAAGTCATGACATTAAAGCTTCAAAATTTGCCTTATTATCACAAGTTCTCTTTTCTTTGTTCTTCCTCCCAATTGAAAATGAAACACATCACAACTCAAATCTCCATGTGTCCTCACAATCAAGACTCATAAGAGAATCTCACACTCATAATATGCAATTCAAAACATAAGCGGTATATCAAATGGAAAATGTTTTCTCTCTCTCTCACACACACACAAAAGATGTACAAATGAACACAAGTAGTACCTTAGGCATGCCCTTCATGTAATCCTCCGTTAATATAGACACACTTGGTTCAAAATCAATTAGGAGCTAATGGGTTTTAATGTAGGTTTTAATTAAGGTAGGGAACAATTTTGGGCAAAGATGACTCAAAACCTCTGTAATCGTTGCAGCCATTAAAGCACACTTCCTTCGCCAATTTTCCACCCTTTTCTTCATTTTTCGTTTCACCACCAAGTCTTCCCTTTATTCACAACTCTTATTCCTCCCTATATTTTCTTCTTTCTTTTGTTCTTTTTCCAAATAACAAGGAAGGTTCCATTTTTTTCCCCTCTCTCTCTCTCTCTCTCATATTTTATATTCTCACCTTTTCACCTTTTATGCAACTCCCACATTACAACTTTCCAATCATCACTTCAAAACTAAGGGTTTTAGCCTATGTTTGCACTTTCAAAGCACTTCACCTCCAAACTTAAGTTTTTAGCCTATGTTTGAATTTTCAACGCACTTAGGGATGTAGAGTGTCAAAAGAGAGATCAATGAAGAACAAAAGGGTAAAACTTGTAACATGGTTGCAAAAGAAAGGTTAAAGGATCAAAAGGAGTTGACTAGGAAAAATAAGCAAGGAAAGGCGATTTAAGGCACAAAGAAGGTCCAAGGAAGGATTTCGCTTTGAAACACATTTCAGGGAAGTTCTAGACCACAGTAATGCAAAAGAACTCACAAATACCTCACCACACATGACACATGAAAACTCAATGTAGAATATGTATCTAAGGTCCAATTGAGATATATGAACTCAAAAAGTCACTCATGGCCTAAATAGACAACTTTGAATTTAAAAGCCAAACATTGAGTCTAAAAGTCCTAAAAAAGAGTCATTACTTCAATATTTTTTTTTTCAAAGATAAAGAATTGTATGCTTGTGTTGGTACCGACAAGACACAAGCTGGCAAAAGGGCAAAAAGACACCATCCAACACCACTTTTACTACTAAAACTACATGTCAACAAGATTAATTCCCTTAAGAAAGTTGTCAAGCAATTCATCACCAGAAAAAGTCAATAAAATCAACCTAAGAACACCCCATTTAAAAAAAATAATGTCACTGAAAAAGAACCGCTACATAAAGAAAAACCAAGGATATTGCTACTAAAAAAATAAAACTAACATAATCTAAAGAAACTAGTAATGAAAAGCAAATCATGCTAATATAATGTCATAAAAAATCAAAATAAAGGAGTTAATAAATCAAATCCATCAACCACCATATATCATCAAGAATAAATAAGTCACCCTCTACTGAAAATATTGCATTGTTCCAAATGCAACTAAACAAAATAATATAAAATGATGAAAGGGGCTCCTTGGAATGTGCATCACTCGGAGCTGGAGGTGGGGGGAAATTTGAGCTCCCCATCATCATCATTTGAGTCATTTAAACACAAAACGACCTCATCTTTTCCATTATTTTGATTAGGAACTTGCTCTTTGTTGGCACTAGCACGTCTGAGTTTTGATGATTGACAAAATATACAAAAACGTCTGTGAACCAGTTCAGAGACAGGTGGGAAAAGCATGCAGCATAAGATGGTTAGAACAGGTCCACAAACATGTTCCATCACAAAGAAGTCTTCAGGTGCAGTTGGTGAATGAATCAGAGGATAGAGATCATGAGGAGGATAGGGGAAGGTGACTAAGATGACGACAAAGTATTTATGTCAAAGTAAAGAGAGTTTCATACAAAGCATATGAATCAGGTCTGCAAACATGTTCCAACATAAGGCAAGACCATAATAAGAGTCAAAGAGTATGACAAAGCTGAAGACATGATTTATTCAAGTAAGGAATAAATCTGAATGAAGAAGAAAAAGACATACACAGAGCGAAGAGCATGGTGCATGAAACAGGTCTGTCAACATGTTCCATCATCCAACACAAAAGCAGGCTCAAGATAGAGTTGCAGGAATGAAAGAGAAGGTGATGATGAAACAGGTTTGCAAACACATTATATCTCAAATAATGCAGAGGTTCAGAGGCAGACGAACCACGTGGATGAAACATGTTCCAACGCAAGTCCTACATCAACTAGGATTTGCAGTTTTATGGTAAAGACTTGGTGGTCAAGTATGCAGATTTCCTTTCCATATTTATTGGAATTAGTAAGACTTCTACACGAACAAGAAGCGGACTCAACAAGGCAAGAATCCAAATACAACACAAACACTAATATCTCTTGGGCCTACTCGAAGAGGGTTTTGTGTTTGCCGACCTGCTGTGCACTCAATGTTATAAATATCCAGGTCTTACCAAGAAGAAGGTTTGCACACCCTCCAAGAGAGATTTTAGAATATTGAGCGATCAAAGAAGACATAAAAAATATTCAGAATCTAGGCTTGTGTCCCTAGTAATGGAAGCAGATTGAAGAAGCTGTCAAATAGAGTTTATGTTTTACAGTTCTTCAGTCTAGAAAACTTATATTAGGTTGGGCTATCGAGTTGTATCTTTATCAACTTTATTAGAAGTATTATAATTAGATACATAAACGTTGTAAATTCAACTTCAAGTTGGGGATCGACTTGAAGGTTGCTTGCTAGTCAGAGGTTGGTTAGTAAGATAGGATTAGAGGTTAGTTGCTAGGTTACAGAGGTTGTAACTTGAATTTATAGAGACTCACTGTTGTAGTGGAGTTTGGAGAAAATCCTACAGCGGTGTAGGTCGTGGTTTTTATCTTGGTTTCCACGTAAAAATCATTGTGTTCTTTACTTACATGCAATTTGTATTCTGTAAGACGCTAGCAAAGAATAGGTAGAATAACATACTCCATCCTATAGGCAAAAATTTGAGACTGCATAGGATAGGAAGGTGTCGTGCAACCTAACAAGTGGTATCAGAGCAGGTTCTCCCTAAAAAGGCTAATACCTTGGGAGAAGATCATGATGAGCGTTGCACCACCATCAAGAACGTGGTAAGAAGAACTCAGGCTCCTGAATCAAAGACATCTCATTTGTTTGGAAGATTATCACAACTTAGCCAAGTTTTATCATATCAAACAAGGGTTTAGTCCATTTTTGTTTTTAGAGTGGATGAGCACATACAAAGACCTATTTCAGATAAAAGTCTCAGGTACTCGAATCTTAAATAACGGTTCCAAAAGTTGGGTCTGTCTACTCTTTAATTAACCAGTCAACCCACAAATAAACACTTAAAGTTACAAATATTGCCCTGGAACTAACACAAGAAGAGAACATTAAATCTTTAAAAGGCAAACCATTACATGAGTTAGGGTTGTCATGAAGTTAAACTAAACATTTCAGAGTACATAAGTTTGCTGCAGAAATTAATATTAATTACTTGGGAGGACATGTTACTTTTTAAGCACACAAACGAACATCAGTTTAAGTAGAGCATCAGACTTGTTTAAAGAAGATTTTGGACTTTCTAGAAAGATTAAACTAATGCTAATATTTGAAACTTAACATTCCGGACACAAAATTTTCCACAAACTCAAACTTAGACCACATTACTGGAAAGTTGACAGATTTAGTCACATCTCAATCATTACATAACATATGTAGATAATCAAGCAGGTTGAATTTGAAAGAGTTTTCCCTTCAGAAAAACTTAAGTTGGACTGAAATGAGCTCAATAATTCGTAGGGATCTTTTAGTTCATTTATAATCATTTCACATGCTGATTGAAATGAGTGACAGTTTGAAAGGGGAAGGGGGTTATGAAGATATGGATAGCCAACTTAACATAACTTTCACGAGAGGATTAAGAGAAAAGCATCATATAAATCTTAGATTCTAAGAAACAGACCGTAGTCCTCAATGCCCAAAACAGAACCAAAATAATTTTAAAGTATCTGATTCTCACCCAAAACTAACAGAAATTGAGTCTTAACTTAGAGATTCAACACCATTATTGGTTTAAAACTCTTCTTTTAATTCCACAAGAGAGGTACTTAAAAATGGTTTGAAGTTCCTAACCTTTCCCTTGAAAAAAAAAACAGTACTTAAGATTCAAAGAAAAACAAGTTGGCATTCTTATTCTTTTGGAAAACAAGTGTGAGTCAGTTTTAGGCTAGAATAGACATAACTTCTCCTTGAACACCAAACCCCAACATTCAAAAAGATACCGCAGTTATCCTTGATCAGAACACAAAGAAGTATGAGAACCTTTGATCATCAAAATATGTATTTTAGATTAGACAACAAGAACACTTAAAGGAAAACAATCATGCTTATGATTTTAACATCAGAAGGATGGCATAACCCAATCAGAAAGACCTTCTAGAGAAAGAAAAAAGTGGCAAGGACAACCACTGGGTATTTAACTTCTCATATAAAAGGAAACAAGAGACCAAATACAAGAAATTATTTATCAAGTTTAAACCATGTATATCAAGATTTACAAGGGATATAAACACCTTAAAGGACTGCTTCCAAATTATTGAAGCATTTAATCACCCTAGCCTAGTTGAATTCTTGATTTTAAGTCAAATCTCCAGAACAAATCTTAACTCAAAATAGTTCCATTTCATGTATTCCAGATTAGTAAAAAAAAAGAAAAGTAGAAATTATGTGTTCCTTATGCAGCCCAACGAACAAAAATCCAAGGATGTGTACTAACCAACACATAAACTTTACATAACTGTTAACTTGAGTTCAACCATAGTAAAATTAAATAGCTAACATGACAATACTTTAAGTTAAACTAAGATATTATTAATCCATAAATTAAAGTTTTTGTGTATAGAATAAGAAGCTAAGAATGACTACTTACACAGCTATGCTTATACAGTGAATACTTTGAACTAAAAAACCTACTTTATAACTAAGTCCTCACATCCACATTAACCTAAACTTATCAGATGTAAAGAAATGGATGAAATGATATTTGAGTATTATTTGAATCAGTAGATACATCAACTTATACACTGGGAGTTCATTAAAAAGATAACGGCAATTCTTGTAAGGATAAACTATGTTTAGCAATGCGAATCTAGTGAGCACATAAGCGCGAGGCTTCGCGAGTCACGCTGGGTTTGTGCTACCGAGACATCGATATTTCCATCCGGAGTACATGTGTACACCGCATTTGCATGGCATTGCATTGCATTCATACCATTACCGCATTGCATTGCATTGCATTATGACTTGATTGTGAAGTTTGGTGTTGTATTGTGATGTTGGATTGGATTGGATACCTTCAGACTTGGCACATTTGGGATTAGATGCTCTACGTAGGTGATGACAGACAATTGGAATTAATTGCATTGTCTTATACTTGCTGGTTCATCTGCTTTATTATCTAAATTGTGTTAACTATGCTTAGTCGGCCGATGATGCCTACCAGTACTGTTGTTGTACTGACCTGCACTTGCTGCATTCTTTTATGAATGCAGAGTATCAGGTCGAATCCACTTCCGTGACCCGTGGCTGATCGACGCTTGCCTTCTCTCGAGTTTCCAGGGTGAGCATGACCGTCCGTTGACCTTGAAGACTTCCTATCATATGTCCTATTTATTTCAGAGACATAGACATTTTATGTATTAGTATTCCGGATTGTATTATTCCCTTTAGATGTTCTTATATTATTTAGACTAGACCCTGGGGGTGTTATTATCATTCCGCACTTTCTATTACTGATATATATCTATGTAGTGAGACTTACGTACTCGATCTATTCCGTTGCTTAATTTTCATCCCTTTTATGTACTTATTCGTTATTGAGTTGAGGGTTCGCTTACCGAGGTGGGAAGGTAAGTGCCCGCACGGCCTAGGCAAAATGGGTCGTGACACAATCGTTGGTACATTTTATCCACCCAATATGGATTAGGTCCACTATAATAGCATAGCACAATCTAGGCGAATCTTACAGAAGTTTCTCACCCAAACCATAGAAAAGCATGAATTAACCACTCTTTCCAAGTCACATGGAAACCACCGATACTCAAAGAAACCAATTCAAAACATCCTAAGGAATCTACAGGCCATAAGCCCGAACACACAATTCACATGACAATACCATCCTATGGATCCATCCCAAATCTCCAACTCCTACACATGCATTCTCAATTCCGTCTAATACATGAATATGGGAGACTAACAGGAGTCTACCGAAAAGGGAAGCCGTAACCTACCTCAAAGCCGAGCGGGTGCCACGAACATCCGTTGATTCTTTAATTCGATCATCCCGTCGTATCCCGCACAAAAGAACTTGAAATACTCACGAGAGCCAAGGATAGGAATCACCATTAACACACTAGTGAGGGATTTTGAATTTGATAGGGAAAGTTTAAGAATTTAGAACATCCTTAGATCTTCTAGGCTTTCATTACCAAGAACTCTTTTTCCTATCCATAAGGAGTTATTGCTAGATCAAGTTGCCATTTTACTCTATCCTTTAGAAAAACCCATTTCCAAGATTCATGGAAAAACTCATTTTCAAGAGGGAAGAAGGTAGGGATCTAGGTTATTAACCAATCTAGGGTGAAGACCATGGAAGATTACTTAATGGAATCCATGTGAAAGATAAGCTAACCCAACATTCCTCCAAACCTAGGGATTTGCAATACCCATTTTGATAGCTCTCTAGGTGAAGACTTTTGGGAGTAACTTACTAGGTAAAAGATGGAATTAGAAGGTGTTAGGAGGATTTTCATGCCCAACAAATCTGATTTTAGGCTTCCCCAAAAAGACCTGGGGGCGGCTGGAATTTAGGGTTACAAGAAAATGGGACCAATTCCCGAAATGAATTCTTAAATAGAGAATTTAACTGTGCGTCACCCTATAGCGGTTGACCTGCCGCTTTAGCGCTCGACATGACACTGCAGCGGCCTGAAGCCACACCCAACCTGCGCTTCAGCGGGGTCATCATCGCTGGAGCGTGACTGCTGTAGCAGTCCACCCAACGCTGGGGCTGTCTGACTGGGTCCCCGACCCGGATTTCGATGTTTTGATTCCTTCCCGTACAATGGGTCTCGCTAAGCTAGATGTCTGTCTGTAATACTTAGCGAACTGAAAGGTCCAGGATATCATGTTTGCGAATATTTCGGGATTTTTACGGTAACGACTAAATGGGTCGTTACAGGTAGGAGGAGCAGAAGGAGGCATGTTAAATCAACATCTGAAATAAAGCCTCTCAAAAGCAAAAACGATGATAGAATACAAACTCTGCTCACTCAGATTCAGGAATGAATGTGCCAATAAAAGGGACTAGAAGGCGTGATGATAGGGGGAACTTGTAAGAAAGAGAAAATAATCCTGATTGAATAAGTATCTCAGAAGTTGGGAAGAATAAATACTATAGATCATGTTATGCCTAAATTGAAAAATTATATTCTACTCGGTCTTATACATTCACTTATATGTCCTGTACCATGTTAGATATCTATCTCATAAAATATACTGAATCGTGAATGTCACAGAAATTAGTCCGGATGCTGAAATTGCTGAGAAGTCCATCAAAGGAAGGTATGTTCACTATCCTTGTCTGTTAAATAAACGTATAGACCGAGAAAAGAGTTTTATTTTTGAACTAAAGTGTGTAACCATCATTTTTCAAAAAGGGAACTGTCGCCTCCCATTTTCCTAGCGGAAGACGGGCCAAGACACGTGACAACTCTTTTAAGAGGTTTAAAAGAGAAGAGTCACCACCTAATGAGTTAAGGTGCGTTAGGGCACCATTTACTACTATTAATTAAAAATAACTCGGTTAAAACTAGTCTACGTCAACCAAAGATCGGGTAAGGGTTCAAATTACCTCAAAAGGAAGGTGTTAAGCACCTTTCGAGGTCCACAAATGTGGGTCCCAGCCAGATTTAATATTATGTGGGATTTACGTGATAAGAGCATGTAATTCGTTAAATTTTATCTGAAATAACTAAGAGGTTAGGCATGCAAAGTTTTTCTGCTAATTAATTTAATTGAGTAAGAAATGGTGGTAACAGAATAAAATAGTGAAATTAATCAAATGTGATGTTTAAATAGAATGTTAAAAGCACGAAGAAAGGAAAGAATTTTTTTTTTTTGAAAGGAAAAGAATACTAATTTCACCAAATAATTATAATATTACCACTTAACTACGCATTCAAACTTTTAAAATTTAAAATAAACAACACTTTTACATTACTCTACAACTTGCAAGAAAACAAGAATATAACTTCAAAAGAAAATACAAAGGGTCCTAACGGCCCCAAACAAGTACAATAAAAGAATAGAAGAGGTGATACTAAATTGAAGAGATTAGGAAAAAGGATGACGTAAGCGCATAATAAGTGAATTATAATATTACCACTTAACTACGCATTCAAACTTTTAAAATTTAAAATAAACAACACTTTTACATTACTCTACAACTTGCAAGAAAACAAGAATATAACTTCAAAAGAAAATACAAAGGGTCCTAACGGCCCCAAACAAGTACAATAAAAGAATAGAAGAGGTGATACTAAATTGAAGAGATTAGGAAAAAGGATGACGTAAGCGCATAATAAAATGCTTAACATCATTCATAGAACATGCATATGTTTTACATACAAGAAAAGTAAAAGATCGCAAAGGGGGTAGAAGACTGACCTGATCGTGTCCAATAGAATGCTTAAAAGCATTCGAGCAACACAATCACATAGCAATTAAGGAAACTAGTATATACTAAATATTCTATCCTATATAGTGTGTGATAGTCAATTCCCATGAATTATTACAACTCGCAAAAGAAAAGAAATGCTTAGTAAAATGTGTGCCACCTTAACTTTGATGGCGAATTCAATGTAAAGGACTGAAATAAATAAGAAATTAACAATATATAAATTTAAAGTTAAGAATAGGAGAATAATGTGGGATCTGTACATGACAAGGCTGAGAATGGACCCAATGCAATGTTACTGCCCTCTATTCTATTTCTGTATGATCGACTCTCTTACCCGCCTTAAACGAGACGAAAATAATTCTTTTTAATGTCCAAAAGAGTACTAAAGAAAATATTTAAGCATTTAAGAAAGCCGTGTGAAGCTTAAAAAATGTTTAATGTTTAGATTGTACGAAAGCATCTCACAATTTAGCGTAGTAGCAAAAGTTGTCAAGTTTTTGAAACATTTAAAAGAGTGACATATATATGAAATTAGAAAGGAGGGAGTAACGAGTTGCTTTATTTTTTGTAAAGCTATATGTGCGCTTCATACAAGAAGTCAGCTATAGCCGGTCTTTTTTCATCATTTCCCGATGTACCTGGGGCCTCGCTTGGGGCGACAACTCCATTTGAGCTCTACTTCACGCGTTGACTACTTTACTCACCGTGATTGAACTCCAAGCGATGTCACTCCATTGTAATGTACGTATAAAGAGGTATTCAAAATGAGTGAGAGTATGTCTGTTCTTACGGTTTAACTACTCAAAATTAAAATTAAAATAATGAAGTAATAAAGATTCATGATCGAAGTAAGCACGTACAAACAAAAATATTTTTAAAAAGTACGAGTTTATAATCTTAAAAATCGACCTAGGCCCAAATTACTCCTTCAAACTTAAGAAGTTGGAGTCATTATTGCTTACAATCATTTTCAAAGTATCTGTAACGAACACCTTAAAAGAATGACCAAGACAAATTTAAACTATTCTCAATAGGGAGTAACTAAAGTGAATAGAAACGTGACATTATTTAATTCCTTGCTGCCTAAAACACCCAAGAATCATCCAAATTTCAAATCATTTAATTCAATGAAACTAATCCACACCCAACTAAAGCTAAACAATTATTTTTTCAAACTCCTGCATCTTCATTTTAGGAACAAAACAGAATGATACAACTTAAGTTCCATTTTTTATAACCAACTGTGAAACAATTCGATGAATAGTGGACTGAATAAGATAAACAAGACCAAGAATAATTAATCACTGATGGTAGTGTTGAAAAAAATATTATATCTCAAAAAGAATAAAATATCATCTCATTAATTTCTTTAATGTCTACGATTCATTTTGGTCAAATATGTTTGTTGCCCAACGTTTCTTACCATTCAATTTGATCAAATGAATAGTCTTTATTGCTAATTGCCTTTATGTCTTTTACTCCTCTTTATTGCTAATTGCCTTTATGGCTTTGACCCCTCTTAAATTAGTGAAACCTTGGCAGGTAAACAAAAACATTTAGACTTCACCTCTTCTTTGACCTATATATATGATCTTGTGTATTCATCTTGTGGAGTGTAACCAAGAACCAAATTCCTTCTTCGTCTCATTTACTTTTGCTGAGTTTCTACCTTGTGAAATCTTTGTTAGATTCTGGCTCCTAATTTTGTACTAGAAGAGCTTGTTGAATCCTAGGGGATACACCCATACCGGATGAAATATACTTAAGGATAGTGTCTTAATTGACATGCCTCAAGCTTTCATGAATTTGCTTCGTGTTCGTGATCGAGTATTTTCCATAAGATTTTCAACAATCTTAAGGATGTTCTACACTATAATTTTACGGAGAATACGATTTACAATGTGAATAAAAAAGGTGAGATGATCAGCAAACAATATAGCAGGCATGGATGGAAATTGGAATATAAAGGTTGATGAGGTAACAACTTTTCAATTATGTTAATGAGGTATGTAACGATACTATAATCTCTATTTTAACAAATGAAAAAAAAAAAGAGACATCATTATAAGTCCAAAGATAATAATAATCTTGGTGTTAGTGGTATTAGCATGAAAAGGGGTTAAGTTTTAGAAACAAAGAAGCATTAGTTGTTGCCTAGGAACCGTGTATCTGATGAATGAAGTTTGTGTTGTTAAAAATAGTTTTGAGGCCTCTTTATCTATTTATTTGAAGAAATGTGAGCTAGCTAAATATATTTGATAATAGTTACCTATATAGTTGAGGCAGTTAAAAAGTAACGAAGTGTTTATCATAGTTTAGACCTTACAAATTTGAGATTTTTGTGGCAACAAATTATATTTGAAGACCATGGCATATTGTATTTTTGTGGAAGTACCTTATGATCTAAAAGTAATCTTCGCATATCTCTTGGTCATTTGGGTGAATGTTGAATAGTGATTGATTTTTCTTCATATAACTATGAGTTGTTTATTAGAGATCAATTTTTAATGGATTTGTGTGTGGAAAGTTAAGCCAACATAGCCCTCAATGTAGAAGAAGATTCGGAAAAATGATAATCCTGCTAAGTAAAAATAAATTTGATTAAGCGGATGATATAATTGTTGTGGTCATCTCTCAAGGGAATCTTGTGGCTAATGTGATAAATTGAGTGTTAGACTTTGTGCTACTAAGCATATCTGTGCTAACATCCTACACCCAAGTTGAACAAGAAAAATGATTTATTCATGTTGGTAATACTAGAACTACTCAAATTTTTGGAATGGAAGTTCTTAAACGTGATGTGAAAAATATTGACATTAACTGAGATGGTACATATTTCTATGGTTGAACTAATTTCATTTCTGTGGAATTATTAGGAAAAGTGGGGATGAAAGTTTCATTTGAATTTGATAAAATTGTGTTAACCAAAAACAACGGTTTTGTATGAGTATTGTAATCATGATTTATTTGTACTTAATAATTTTCAAAGCGAAATGTCAATAATTTGTTTACTTGAGATTCACATGATTAATAATCTTTATCATAATATAGTTTTAACGTTACTTTGACCACAGGAGCAGATCCTTACCTCTTCATTATCATTACTATTTCTTCATTAGAAATTTGAACCTGCTACACTATTTTCCAAACAAATGATTAGCTTAATGGCTTAGCTTTCAATTTCATTATGAGAAAATATAAATTGACTGTTGTTATACGCTGGTCTTTGGACAAAGGCATATGTTGAATAGGCTTTTAATGACTTTTGTCTTGAAATGATTTTTGAATAGTTTTAATGGCTTTCATGACAATTTAATATTGAGATGTACATATGATAGAGGTCAACCTTCCTGGTCCTATATCCTTTTATACGTTCATTGTTGTATGTGCTGAAAACGATTTGCATTTACTATTTCATCTTTGATATGTTTTGGTGTGTAAATTTGTACGTCACATATAAAATATGATACCTTGCAAGGTTGAAATATTTGAAAGTGTGGGGGTGTCTTACTAATAGTATGCTATTCAATCTTGAAAAGAAAAAGAATATTTGAGAGGTACCACAATTATGGTACTAAACATAATGAATTTTTAGAGTTGGTCGGTCATGAGGCTAAGTGGTTAAGAGACCTCTTAGAGAGTATTTCAATTGGAATAAAACTAACATATTTTGTGTTTGCCAAGCAGCAATAGCTGTAGTGAAAATAATTTTTTTATTGGCAAAAATGAACACATTTCTTTGAGACATAATGTGATAAAACAACTGTTGTGAGATGGAATTATTAAGGTAAATAGATTATGTGAAGTCAGAGGTGAACTTGATCAATTCACAGACTAAACGAAACATCGAGGGGAGTGAGACTTTTGTCAAATTGAGAAGATCAACAATGATGGTAACCTAACCAATGTGATTGGAGATCTCATGAATTAGGTTCATATGGTAATAACAAGTCATTAGTTGATCAAGTATGCACTATTAACGTATGTCCCTCCTATGATGTGTGAATATAGTGCAAATACTGCAAGGCAAAGTGAGGTTGAGTTAAACTCTTAATCCAATTCATATCCTTTATAGGCGGTGTATTGCTTTGCAGAATACACTTGGTGATTGGAATTATATGAGTGTGGAGTGGTGCCGCTCCTATGAAATTGTGACAGATTTCTAGAGCACTCATAAATTCCAGGACACATGCATGGCCTCTTAGCGCAAAACCGCGATAACGACAAAGATTGTGCGAGTATAATGTGATAGAATAAGACCCTAGACTTACAAAAGAATTCTTGGTTCATGGAAGTTCTAAACTTCACCAATTGTTCCGTAAGTTTAATCTTGTTTTATTTAGGTCTGGCTCATAGTCTATGAGACACCAAATTCGATGCATTGTAGTCATATGTGGAAACTCACCAAAATTTCATTTTATTCCTTATTATTCTTTTTGAAATATGTGGGGGATTGTTGAAAAAATATTATATCTCAAAAAGAATAGAATATCATCTTATTAATTTTTTAATGTCTACGATTCATTTTGGTCAAGTACGTTTGTTGCCCAATGTTTCTTGGTAAAATTTCTCAAATGACTACCTTATTGTAGCTTCCTACCATTTGTAGCTACCCTTTTAAATATTACCATTTGTAGCTACATTTTGGCAAAATAGTGTATGTTTCGCGTGTATTTGTTGCCAACAAATACATGAGAACAAGGTAAAAAAAAAAAAAAAAAAACATGATCCTTGATTTTAGCCTTTAATGGTGGAGCTATTAAATTAGATATTAATATATATTTTTTTGATGTATTTTAGTGATTTTTTTTTTGATGTATTTCAGTGATTTTTTTTTTTGCCATAATGTATTTCCGTGTCTTTTTTTTTTTTTTTTTTATGTATTTCAGTGATTTTTTTTAATGTATTTTACTGATTTTTTTTTGATGTATTTCAGTGGCTTTTTTTGATGTATTTCAAATACATTGTGTACATTCCAACTACTATGAAGCCAAATATATTCAAATTTTCGTGTATTTGAATGGATTTCAACATATACATTCAGATACAAGACCAAAAAATTCAAATACATGACAAATACATCCAAAAAATAATGTGTTTGGCTATTAACAAAATACACTAAAAAATGCACTAAAAAATACAAAGACAAATACATTCAAAAATAGTGTATTTGTGAGATGTAGATTTTTGAATGTATTTGTATTTGGCTTTTAACAAATACACATGGCCAGATCTGAGACACTACCACCACCAAAAAACCCTAATGTCTCCAACACCACCAAAATTCTAATCTGAGACACCACCACCACCAAAAACCCAAATCTGAGACACCACCACCACCAAAAACCCTAATCTTTCCACCACCAACAAAACCCTAATCTCTCCACCTCTACGTCATCTTCTCCGCCGCCATCTCAAAATCAATCCATCACCGTCGCTATCAACAATGCACACGGCCAGATCTGCAGAGTGAAAAGAGAGAGAGAGAGGGGTGAGCACAGAGGGAGACGGAGAAGAGAGAGATGGGCGGCAGAGAGAGAGAGAGGGGTGAGCACAGAGGGAGACGGAGAAGAGAGAGGGGGTGGTGCGGCCATGGTGGTGGTGCGGCCATGGTGGTGGTGGTTGAGAGAAGGGAAGAGAGATTTTTTAAGATTTTTGAGAAATGAAAAATATGAAATGAGTAGTGATTGAGAAAAAGAAAGATATATGTGTTTGGGTATGTATTTTTTTATATAGCTACCATTTGTAATTTAGAAAAATTAATTAGCTACTAAATATAATTAAATAAAAGGATAGTTAATATTAATAATTAGGTCTTAAAAGAAGCTACAATGAGTAAAAATTCCATGTTTCTTACCATTCAATTTGATCAAATGAATAGTTTTTATTGCTAATTGCATTAATGGCTTTTACTCCTCTTTATTGCTAATTGCCTTTATGGCTTTGACCCCTCTTAAATTAGTGGAACGTTGGCAGATAACCAAAAACATTTAGACTTCATCTCTTCTTTGACCTATAGATATGATCTTGTGTATTCATCTTGTGGAGTGTAACCAAGAACCGAATTCCTTCTTCGTCTCATTTCTTTTGCTAAGTTTCTATGTGAAATCTTTGTTAAATTCTGGCTCCTAATTTTGTACTAGAAGAGCTTGTTAAATCCTAAGGCCGGGATACATTCATACCGGGTGAAATATCATTAAGGACAGTGTCTTAATTGACATGCCTCAAGCTTTCATGAATTCGCTACGTGTTCGTGATCGAATATTTTCCGTAAGATTTTCAAGACAACTAAAACATGGTATGCATATCAAAATAAAAACATGGTAAGGTAATAGATATGAATGGACCTTTGCAGCAGAAAACTTGTTCAATTTCTGATAAAAGAAACACTTGATTGGAGTTTAAACAGAGATAATGAAATTTGCACGCTACGAGCCAAGTCTGATCGATGCATCCCGGACGGCCCCTAAGCCTGAAAACTCAAACGGTATCCATTGTGATTCCATCTAATATCAGAATAGAGACTTTGTTCTCACATGGCTGCTGGTTTAAATGCATAGGGAGGTGGGGAAATGGAACTCCGACGACGAGATCGAAGGGTCGTGGCTGATGAAGAGCGGTGCTCGGTTTTAACGGTGGAGAAAAGAACGAACTAGTGTGACGGACAGAGGTGGTCTAGCGGCTGTTTGTGGTGTTTCTAGATGAAGGTTGGTGCTATGGCGGTGTTTTTTTCATGACAAAGAAGATGAATGTGTTGTCATTGCTTGTCGCTGAGTCTAGCAAAAATTGAAAAGGCTCGTGCGGTGGCATTTTTTCCAGTCAGCTACTAGGTTTTTATTTTTTTACTCTTCTTTCCTAAGGGAAAAAGGAATGAATCCCCCCACCAAAACCAAATGGATGATCGTGTATTATATAGAGTAAGAATTATCAAAATGGTCTCTTCCTTAATAAGGCAAAGAATCAGCCATTTTATTTGTATTCATTTCCTTTTTGCCAAAGAGACGTCAGAGGAGATCAAAATATTTGTATGGAAAGTGAGATTTGTGGGATATGACACATGGTAAAATTTCAAAATTTGAATTGGGATAGCAACAATATTTGGTTAAAGAAAATCTTGAAGAATGGGCTGCCATTGGTAACGACCCGTTTGGTCGTTATTGCATCTCCGACACTTTTGATCCTTTCCTGAGCTTGGTTAGCTCACTTTTGATCCGAGGGGACCGTTGACACGCTTCCCCAGGTGTTTAGATTTGATTCGGGTGACTTTTTGTGAAAATTGGGCTTAAAGCGAAAAATGGTTGACTCAAAGTTGACTTTTGGATAAACAGACCTTTTTCAGAAATCATCAATTTCGAGAGGTCCGAATGGTCATTTAGAATTTGTGTGCATATTTGGTTTGGTTCCCAATGCACTCGGGTGCATTTTGGGACTTGGGTTGAAAAGTTAGTTTTGAGGTATCGGGGGTAGACTCAGTCAACGAGACCTCCAATGGAAATTCCGAGGCCATGAGTGCGTTCGTAGCGCGTTTTTATGTGTATATGCATATTTAGTTTGTGTCCGGGAGGTTCCGGGATGGTTCTAGGGGTTGATTTCAAGTTTGGAAGACACCAGAATTTTCTGGTGTCTGGTGACCGCCGAAGCGGTGGCCGAACCGCCGAAACGATGCTCGAAAATGATGGCCGAACCGCTGAAGGGGTGGCCGAACCGCTGAAGCGGTAGCGCAAAAACGATGGATGAACCGCCGAAGCGGTGCGCGAAAACGATTGAAGAATGAAAGTGGGTTTAAGGAGTATTCCTTCTAGGCTTTTAAATCTTGATTTGTTGGTTGGGTTAGCTCTATTAAGCATGGATTTGATGACTAGAATTCATTATTGCATGATTCTAACCTAGTAATAACTAGAATCAAAGAGGGTTTTCATGGGTTTTGGGAGAAAAAATGTTAAAAAACGAAATTGATGAATAGATGGAGTTAAATGATGAAATTGTTGATATTTATGATAGATTATCATGTTTCTATGCTTAGTAATCAATAACCCATGATTATTTCATAGAAATTCTTGAATAAAAAATTAGGGTTCTTAGACCAAAATTGGGGTTTTTTCATATAAAAAGGATTTTGAGGATTAGTTGAACATTCCTTTGATTTTAATGATGGGTTTGGGTTAATTGGTGTTGAAATTGGTATTTTGATCATAAAATTTCCGTTTTGCCCTTAAGTCCCGTTTTCCACAATTAAAGAGCGGGTTTGACCCAAATAGGGTATAACCAATATGAGTGTTGTTCTTCTCGTATTCTTACATAGAATCTCTATTTGATTAGAGTTTGATTGTGTGGAGACTCACCGTGAGGGCAAGGAATTAGCTTGTGGTCCGTGATTGCTGTTCGACGTTCCAGGTAGGTTACGACTTACCTTTGTGGTGAGACTTCGACTAGCGAATCGTATATTTAGATAATATTATTAGAGATTTCATGTAAACACTCGGGTATGAAGTTTGGGTTGGATGTTGCCTTAGGGTTTGGTATTGCTTGTGACTTGTTTGATGGGGCTTGTGGCCTATAGACTCCATAGGACCTTGTTTGGTACGTTGTGTATAAATTGGTGGATTGTTTGTGAATTGGGAGTCAAACGGAAGGAAGAAATTACTTGATATTGATGCTGGTACTTAGTGTACGCCTTGTTATTGGTATAGCAATCTTGGAATATTTGACCCTTATTGCTATGGAAATTGGAGATTCATTATGATTACTCTGTGGATCATTGTTGATGATATTGGTGCGCTTTGTATGGCACGGTTGTGTATCATTTGTGATATTGGCGCGCTATGTTTGGCACGGCTTGAACTTGAGATCGTTCACGGATTGTACTTGCATGGTTCCAGATTCATACTCATATTCATGGCATATAGATTATTGAGTCATCCTAGGATTGTGACACGAAATGACCGAGATGGAAATACTGATATTAAATTGTTAGGCTTTGTGATTGGTACTGATCGTAGAAATGAGAAGGAAACATTGATGACTATGTTATTGTGAGACTTGATTATTAGTAGAATTGAGAGTTGTGACTCCATTGTGGTTTATCTTGTTGCCTTGATGATGATATTACTTGTGCGCCCTGCGTGGCACGGTTGGTTGATATGATTCATTGATATTGTATTTGTATCATATTCATACTGCATACATTATTGCATTGGATGCTGAGTCATCTCTGGGCTGTGTGCAGAGTGACCGATATTCTTCTGAGACATATTTGATATTGAGTCATCTTTGGGCTGTGTGCGGAGTGATTAATATGGAACACTAATATTATGATACCTTAAGATATTTGGTCTCTCGACGTGTGTGGAGTGAGGTTGAACTTCGGGTCCCCCATGGGTTGTCGCCGTGCGTGGAGGTATTCCTCCGTCGGAGTACAACAATACAGGCATTGCGTTGCATTCATACCTCATATTCAATTGCTTTGATTATACTTCTTGATTGATATTGTACTTGCATCATATTCATACTGCATACATTATTGCATTGGATACTGAGTCATCTCTGGGCTGTGTGCAGAGTGACTGATATTCTTCTGAGACATATTTGATAATGAGTCATCTTTGGGCTGTGTGCGGAGTGACTAATATGGAACACTGATATTATGATACCTTAAGATATTTGGTCCTCTGAGCTGTGGGCGGAGTGACGGTGCTTGAACTTCGCGGGTCCTCCATGGGTTGTGCTGCCGAGGCGTGGAGGTATTCCGCCATTAGAGTACAAGAGTACAGGCATTGCGTTGCATTCATACCTCATATTCAATTGCTTTGATTATACTTCTTGGTTGGTTATGACTTGGTTATGGTGTTGGTTATATTTCTTGGCTGTTTATGAGTTAGACTACGTTGGTTGGATCGTACTAGTAGACTTGTTTGATATATGTGAATAGTTGAGACAATTGAGATTAGTTTCTATAACATGAGGTTGTATATGAACGGTGATTACGTGGAAAGGCATGACTTGTACTCTATCGTTTACTTGTTTTCTTTTACCTTATTGTCCTTATATATGTCAACTAGTCTTAGTTGGCCTATGATACCTACCAGTACCGTTGCTTTGTACTGACCTACGCTTGCTGCATTCTTTTATGGATGCAAAGTATTAGACAAGTTCCACTCTTTTCCCTCGGGGATGATTGGCGAGGCTGCTGTAGAGTCATTCCAGGGTGAGCACGATGACGGCCGCTGCCCGGATGTTCTCTCCTTTATTTACTTGTCTTACTCTTATTTCGAGACAGCTGTATTATGAGATTTTATCATCTTTCAGACTCATAGTATGTAGTTAGTGTTCTTGTATGACTAGACCAGATCTATGGGGTTGTATTTAGTATTTCCGCACTTTATCTTATGTGGATGATTTGAGACTTATTCTATAATTATTTCTTTTGCCTTTACTTAAATTGGTTATATTGGGATAAGGGTTCGCCTATCATGGTGGGAATGATAGGTGCCCGCACGGCCTAGTAAAATGGGCGTGACACCATTTAATTCTATAATTGCCGACATAGTATAAAACGTTAATAAACTAATATCTACAATTATAAAATGAGCATGAAAAGAAATTGTGATGCTTTGGCTAATTTTAAGAGGAAAGGTACTCCAATAAATGATGATACGATAATAAATAAAATAATGCGGTGAAATAAAATCTTAATGAAATTATGGTAATGATATTTTGTGCAACGATGCGAAAGAAATAGAATAGAATAGAAGTCCTTAAGAATATATGAATGTGCCTAATAAAAAGTAATATTTAACATCTAAAATTGATAAATTATATTAAACCTAATATGCAATGAAAACTACGATACGTGGGATAACGGAGGAAAATAAGGTAATAATGCTTGTAATAGTATTTAAAATGCTATAAATATTGTTATACCTTGTAAGTAAAAATAGCATCTCCTTAGAATAATTTAGAGTAAGGAGGGACAAAATTAGGTGTCAACAGGAACCTGTCATGTCCCAACAAACGTGAGTGGCACCCACACTAGTCCTATAGTGGGCGAACCAATCCCTTAACCCATTATCCAGCCAATTCCAATTACTTAAACCAATTAATAAACATTGGTCACGAATAATGGAATAAAATATCTGACAATAAAATAAACTAAATAGCAAGTGCGGAAATCTAGCTATTACATCCCAAAATCTGAAAGTCACCGTACAAGGACTCTAACCAACAATGTCAAAGAGAAGAGATCTTCGTCTAAAAATAAACATAATGTCTGGGATGAAAATAGACATCTGAAATAAAGAAAGATCTTCAGGCGACATGGCACGGATAGGAGCTCACCCGCTGACCTTGGTAACGAATAACCTCAAATAGATGCGCGGTCTAGAAGACGTCTCTGGCTCAAAATCTGCACTCACAAAAAAAAAAAAAAAAAAAGTGCAGCAAGTGTAGGTCAGTGCAAACAACACGTACTGGTAGGTATCATAGACCGACTAAGATTGGTATCATCCATACATACATAAAATAAATGAAATAGGCAGACAGACACAACAAGCATGTATCACAAATAACCCACTTTCAAAATAAGTCACCAATTATCAACAATGAAACACCAATTCTCAAGCCAAAGAAGTAAAATAAACAATAAAGTTCCAAATCTGTCACATATCTATACACACATGCTAAATGGTAATGTTTTCCCCAAATAGCCATGACCTGCAGGGGACCCATGGTGTCCATGTACCACTCGTTCCGAAACGAACCTCAAACCACGAGCTCACACCAGGCTACATCGTCACCCCCTGTCACATGTGCCTTAGAAGATGTATATGTTCCATCTCAATCATCATCAACAATGTCTCATAATCAAATCACAAGGAATGACTCAAGAACACATATCAAGTCAACATCAATGAAGTATAACCAAATAACACAAGTCACAATAAGACCCACAAATAATCTGCTCATGGTAATATACTATGAAGTTATCTCAATCAGTCTCTGAAGCGTATGTATGAATACCTTCCTTGCAATGGTCTCAAGAATACAATTCTAGTTTATCAACCTCAACAATGGAGAAACACTTCACACAATTTAATCATACAACTAACAACAATCTCCCAAACTCCATGTCTGAAGTCCTAGACATGCTTTCTCCTATAGATTCTACGACATATACAATCAACTAATCAAAGTCTAAATCGAGTAAACCATATCCTACCTCGAAGCTGAACTGGAACAATGCAATCACTCCGCAATAGCTTTTCCTTTCCTCAAAGCTTCAAAATGTTCAAAGTCTATAATTATAATTCTAAGTAAGTAAAGGATCATCAACTTAACAATAACAAATTGGGGATGACAACCCCACCAATTCTACCCTTAATCAAATGGGTTAATTATCCTTAGGATCATAATCATCCTAATGCTAGTCTCAAGCATCATATTGAATCAATTAATTGGTTCTCTAATCATTTCAACCCTACAAATATGATTTTAGCCAAAGTTCCCATTTTTATTGGAACCCTAGGTCTCAACAAACAATTCCCATAATTGAATATCCAATTCTCATGCTATGAAGTGATAATCTCTACTCTTAGATGATTAAACAATCCATGAACAACAATAAACAATAACCTATTTATATTCTAGGGTTTCCTTGGCATTTGTGTTCTACCCTCCAATTCCCATTAAATGTCCTTTGATTGAAACAAGAATCGAATAAGAACATTATGCGAAGAAAGTTAGTGATTAAGGCATACCTTTGATGGAGAATAGTGCCCTAGCCTTAGAAAGTTGTCTCTATGCTCTTGGGAACTGTTTTTGAGATTACGTGAGGAGTGGGGTCAAAATAAGGTATTTAACTCGGGTTTCTGACTTAATGAGGACCGCTGCAGTAGTTCTCGCTTCGCTGCAGCGAGAATCACCCTCGCTGCAGCAGGCCCTTGAAGAATTCACCCTTCGCTACAACGAGACCTCTCCTCGCTGCAGCGGTCCCGTGGCAGCGGAAATCCTTCCGCTGCAGCGGTGAATTTTAGGCAGTGAGCTCGAAATTTTCTACATTTTTGTACTTAGTCTCTCAAAATCATTCTAAGGCCCTATGAACACAAGACAACAAACAAACCAAGTTAAAAACACATCACAGAGTCACTTATAAGTCACAAAACACAGCATAAAACACACCCTAATTTATTTAGGTCCGCTCATTCCTAACCTGGAGAAAGTACTAGCAAGGGAAGAATGGTCAACGCACGCATAACGACCAAGCGGGTCGTTACAGAACCCCACTCCTTATAACAAGCGACCCACTCACATATAAAGAACATTACCCTCGTTGCAAAAATCATTCTCCACTCTCTCTTTCCTCTCAAACTTGTGCTCTACTCCCGTGGAACAACAAGCCTCTACCTCCGCTTCTCCTAAAAAGCCTCAAACCTCCACCCAAATTGGTCATGACCCTATTGTTGACACCTAATTTTCACCTCATAAGACGCGTATTTTAATTTTCAAAATTCCCAAGTCCATGACGGAGTAAGGATGCACCCTTAAAAATTAAAATTTCGAAAAATCCTGAGAAAATTGCAAAATTGAAGTTGGAATTACTATTTAGTGAAAACCGACGATTACGAGAAATGACGAGTTATTTACTTTACAAGCATGTTTTAAAATTAAGACAAATATCCCGCTCCGTCTAATTCAGGAAAATCGCTAATTAAAAGGCGGCGTATGAGTTACGTCTCATTTAAGCACATTTTTACGTATTTGAAATATTAGTCGAAACTAAATATTAGTCGAAACTATGTCAATATTGGGCTCGTTTTAAAGCTCGTATTTCAAAACTACGTATTACAATTTTTATTTCGTCAAATTATTATTTTACGAAGGCGTTTTAAACTAATATTTGTCTTAAACTATATATTACATTTTAAAAATTTGGGTTATTTTAGTTAGTGGGGGGGGGGAGGGTAAGTTTAATATATTAACTTAACCCCCCCCCCTCCCACCGCTATTTTCATTTTTTTCGATTTTGTTTTCCTTAACCTAAATAATCTCTTTCTCTCTCTCTTTGAGAGCAAACCATGGCGGCTAGGGTTTGGTGGTGGCGCCGCTGCCATCTCCACCATGATTTCACCATTTCTTTTCCATTTTTGATCAGCTACGGGTATTTCCCCACCATTTCCTGTGGTGTGGGATGCTATGGGCGAGCCTAAAAAGCCCTAGCTATCTTGTGCCACCACACCACAATAGGGAAATGGTGTTTGGCGATTTACTCATCGATCTACACCTTCTTGTCTTTGGTTTTTGATACGTGTAAAGCCCAGATTATTTTCCAACGGTCTTTTTGGATCGTTTCTGGTACGATTTTTGTCTTTGTGTGTGACTAGGCGTACGCTCGTGATTTCTGTTATTCTGATATGTACCGATTTGGAATCGTTTGTCCTTTGGTGTACTATTTCGCATGATTTTAGGGATTATTTGTACCATTAGTACGATTTGGATAAAATCCCGTTTCATTTTTACTCATTTTTTAATTCTGATTTGTGAATTGAGGGGGAAATTCGATTGGAAGGACCTAGAATCTTCCATTTTTGTCCCTAGGGTTGATTTTTCATGCTATAAATAGATATTGTGTGTGACATTTGTAGGGGTTTGATTTTTGATCCAAAATTCTCTTAGTGACGGCTAGGGTTTTGATTTTCCTCACTGATTAATCATAAACTCTACTGTTGATATACATATATTACCATTACAATATAAAATACTACAAATTCAATACAATACTATACTTATACTATTCTCAAAATACCTATATTATACTAAAATTCAAGAACAAGGGCTGTTTTTAAAGATTCTTTGGTGTTGGTGTTGAAGTTGTGATCCAATTCCTCCCTTTTGATCTTTAGGAGGCCCTTCAAAAAGGTAATACTCCTATTCCACCTTATTTACTCTATTTTAAGTTGTCTTTATGTCTTGAAATCTGTTTATTGAAGTTTGGATTTTGTTTGGTATTTTCATGTGTTATTAACTGTTGAATAGCTTATCTATGTTATGATGATGATATTATGTAGTTTGGGGTGTTGTTAGTTGATATTGGTGTTTGAAAAGGGTTTAAAATGAGGAGAAGGGTCTGTTTTAGCTTATAGTTTACTGTTACATTGGATTTTCTGAGATATGAACTTGTCATGTGATTTTTCTGTGAAGTTTAGTGCTGTATTGAAGGATATTAAGGTGGTTCTTCTCTGATCCTTGTTGTGTTGTTACTGTTTCATTAGATTCTGAAGTCCTTTGGCTTGTGGTAGCTTTTGGCCTCTTGAGTTTGATCATCTTAGTTATTGATTCTAGTTTAAAGAATAGAGATTGATACTCGCTTATTATAGCTTAGAGTTTAAGAAATGAGTTTTAAGGGTAAAAAAGTTTAAAAAATGGTTTTTGAAAATAAATCCTTTCATTCTTGTTTGAAACTGTTTTGAGACCAAAAATTAGTTTGTTTTCCTTCACTTGTTGATAATGACTAAAATCTGGTCCAAAAGATGTCTTGTAATACTTTGTGTCTTTTTGAAATGACTTGAAAAACTTTAGGTATAAAACTGGATGAAAATGGTTTTCAAACATAGGTTGCTTGTGCTTTGGTATGCTTAAGTATTTCTGGAGTTTCTTGTTGTTTTAGTATATAGTAGCGTCTGTTATATATGGACCCTATAACACTCTCTAAGACTAATCTTGAGCTTAAAAAATTAATTTGAAAATCAGAAATATACCCTTGTTTCTTTGTGTTGATTACCTAGCTTAAACTAAAGATGTCCATGGCCTCTGCTTACTTGGCTTGTTCTATTTTGAAACCTATGGCCATTGTTTTTCCAGAAAATGACCTTTCAAATTTTCCCAATATAACTTGTAACTTGGACTTGAAAGGTGTTTGGAAAGTATGGAACCTATTAATGCTAAGAACTTCTAAAATGAACCTTAATTTCTTATTTTGGCCATGTGATTTTCAAGACTATAGGAGAAGGACTTGTGTTCTTGACTTTAAAATGGGATAATGGATCTGGGAAAGGGCTAGTGTTGTTGGTGATTTTATCTTATTCCTATCCTGTGTCCTGTTTGTCACTTGTTTGAAGTGTCCATATAACTTGCCATTTGTGTCTTGTACCCTCCTTATACTGATATTGCTTATAGCTTGCTTAGTCCCTCTTGCTTAACATGATCACCTAGTAGACTAAAGTGAACCTTAAAACTGAAACCATGTTTAGGTGATCTTGTTTGTATTTGACACGCTTGGAATGTTCAGTTACTTGACTTTGTTTGCTTGTTTGAATCAAGTTACGTCTAAGGAACCATCTCTTGCACCTAGGACAGTGCCATGAACCTTTTTGTCTCAGTTTTGGAATTCTTGAAACCTGTCATGCTCTTCCTAACTATGCCATTGCTCTCATCTGAGTCTCAAACACTTGTTGTGTCTTGCCTTAGTTATCCTTGCATTGCCTAAAGCTGTGTGTTTTCTTCACCTTGTGTTTGATGAATTACTCTGTGGCATTTTTGTTTCTGTGATAACTAGCCTTGCATCTGTGCTTGATTGTTTAAGCTTTGATCAGTAGCCAAAAACTTGAATTTGAAATTGTGTGGATTTCTGGGGAATTTATGGCCTGTACATGACCTGAATATGGTGTTTACAGTCAAGGTTAACCGAATGTGTAGTGTATATTAAGTGTATATGGAGGGTATGCCCTTTAAAGGGTTTTGCTCTTCATATTTTAGTAGTATCTTTTGGTAGTATATCATGTACACTAGAGTCTTGACACTTAGAAATTTAAGAAGAAAACCAAGTAGTATATCAGTGGTTTATTGTGTATACCACAGCTTTGACACTTAAAAAATTGAGAAGAAGAATGGTTTTGGGCCTGGGACTGGGCCTGTCACTCGTCCCTACACTTGGACAATTTATTCTTGTTTGGGCACATCGTTTTTGTTATCTCGATTATATATGGGCGGCCCGAGATAAAGTTGTAATTCATTTTTGGCATTGTAATAATTATCATAGCCCTTTAATTTTTTACTTAGTCTATTTTATGAACATGTACTAATATCATGTATACCCATTTGCATCCTTATCCACCCAAACTCATTGGTGGGCCTCAACGAGGCCTACTAACTTTCCTAGATCGAGTCTACCCAACCTTGGAGCAAAATGGAGCATACGTATTTTGGACCCGAGGCGAACCCGATTGCATAACATATTCCTATTGGGCTTGGTCGGCCCAATTCCTTATCTCTATTACTTATGTATTCAATTTGTGCATTTATTTGCTTATTGGAGCCCTTTAAAAATTGTCACGTATTAGAATCGCTAAAAAACCATTTTTAAAATACAAAATTAATTTTTGACAAATACTAGCGTGCAAAAGCATTTTTGAGACTAAAATTGCTACTTATGAATAAAAATGGACATTTCCTTTAAATGAAAACATGATTTTTGGACAAAAAATGGACTTGAAACAAAAAATCATTGTGGACCGTGTACATGTGGACATTTTGGACAAAATATGGACTTAGACTTTTTTTTGAATTAATTTGGACTAAAAGACTAAAACATCTAAAAAATATAAAAATGCGGTTAAAATATGGTTAATAATAGTATGCCAAAAAAAAAAATGATTTTCTTAAAACTTAACTTAAACTAAAAAATCTGTTTTAAAACTCGGGTGGGCTTACGTAGTGTTCTACTTAGGTGTTAGCCTTCGGGTTTTAACCTAGGTGTTCTAGTCCGAAATCCAAAACGCTTAATTTTTGGCAAAACTTTACCACTTTTATTTCTTGAAAGTGTTGTATTTTTGCATGAATGACTAATATTTTATTGCGGGAATCTAAAACAAAAGCAGTTTTTATCAAAAACAATTTATATTCACAAGGCATCCTATTAGAACCCGTAGGTCAACCGTATTTTATGGATCCTTAATACTGGGGTGCCGAATACCTTCCCCGGGGGATCACCAGAACCCTTACCTAGGCTTTGGTATAGATTGGTTTCTTTTAAAACTTAGCCATTTTAAATGAACCCTTTCGAACTAGTTTTCCTAACTTACCTATAAGTTAGGTGGTGACTCTAAAACGATGCCCATTTAGAGCACCATCCACGTAGAAGTATATTTTTTTCTTTTTCCTGGTACGATGACAACTATACTTTCCCGGGACACTTTATTTTTTAAATGAGGCAAGTGCAAATCCGAATGGGAAAAAATATGCCCCGCTATAGATGGCGACTTCGGGGATGATTTGAGGTTCTAACCATAAGGGTTCCAATAATTTGTTTGTTTTGTATGATATGAATTGTTTAAGTGATATAAATTGCTTGTGTGTTTAATTTTTCGCAAAATATAACTGTCATTCATGCATGCATACTCCGCCACTCCCGTCATTTTTTTACACTTTGTTCCAAGGGTGACGACGTGGGATGAGCTGCGGTCATACCTTCACTAAAAAAACCCTTATGCTATTTTTCTTTAGAGGTTTCTAAGGTCGAGTGGGCACGCGGTCGTCTCACAGCCTTAGGGAAACCACTCCCAGTTTGTCCATGATGTTCTTAGAGGAGTTACAACGAATGGGCTTACCAAATATTTTGACATTATCCCTATCATCCTATCAGATATATACTGAGCTTTAGGAAAGTGCCGCAACCATTATTACTACTTCTAGGGTTGCAACCTCTTAGTCCAATGGTGGTTACTTAAACATTTAGATAGGAGTGGTTTACCTTCCCACCGAGATCCGGCCCTCAGAGAGGATGATTTGAGAGTCACTGTTGTGCCTTGTGCGGTTCAAGATAAAAGAGGACGGGCTCACATCTTTTCCAGATTAAGAGAAGAGCACATTAGGTGGAGTGTGCCCGATTTTTACTCCCAGACTGTTTGCGCTAAGAGCCGTAGGCGTCCTTATTTACCACTTATGGGCATTAGGGGGATCAGACCCTACGCACCTTTGAGTGTACTTAGATATTTCAGTATGAGATAGGTCATCCCAAATGTGGGAGATATGAGAGAGTTTGTACGAGATTACAAAGAAGGTCATATCGAGGGTATAAAGGATGCCAGGAAAGATTGGAAGAATGTGATAAGGGAAGATAAGTTGGACGAAGATCCAAACAATCCAGGTCATGACGAAGATTACTATGAGTAGCTTGAAGCTGAGTTAGCAGGTAGTGACACTCCAGGCCCATATCTTTACAAATTTCTCATGGATAGGGAAGCCACGAAGGCAATTTAGGTTAAAAGAATGAAACGACGAGCAGAAGAAAGGGCAGCAAATTACTAAGTAAAAATAGAATATGATCAAGATGTGATTAAGATTTTGACAGATGAGGCGGATGCCTCATTGAAGAGTTTAGAATGGCTTGATACATTTATTAGAAGAGCCATAGATACAGGGACATCGTTGACTGATGTTCAGAGGGGTCAGTGGATCGGGAAAGCATTGATGCCAGCCCACGTAGCCATTCAGACCGCCCTTCAAAGGGCCAAGAAGGGACGGACTGAGACAAAGCAGATTTCGATCCGAGGAGTGGACTTATTTTGATATTTTTGCATTTGTTTATTCTATAGCCTAGTAATCCCACTTTGGAAAGATATTATTAATGAAAAGCATTGGGATTTTTATTTTTGGGAACAATAAATTTATTTTACATATGGCACAATTTTACTTCATGTAGTAGCCTTGGAGTAACGAGGTATGAGAAAACGAATTATATATTGTCTAAAGTGCTTGTTTGATATAACTACTTGGTGTGAAACTCATATATATATATATATATATATATATATATATATATATATATATTATTGAAACTCTTGATTGTTCCATATTCGGACATTGATGTGCGTGAAATTATGGCACATTCGATGCTTTTTGGCTATAAGTTTTACTTGTTTTTGAGAAAGTCTTGGTCTTTTTGATGTGCTTGTGATATGTTGCAGGTATTTAACGTATTTTGGAGCAAGTCGCGGAAATGGTTTAAAAAGATGTTCAAGAAAGAAAAATAACTGAAGCTTGATTTTTACGGAGCAAAAGACGGACCGTATAATATTTACGGTCCGTCAATTAAACCGTAGATGCATGACAGAAAGGCATCAGACCTGAAGGAGGAATTCAACTAGAAAGTACGGACCGTACATCTTTTATGGTCCGTAAATCCCACCGTAGATTGGTTCCAGCAAACTCTCAAAGGAAAGAAGAATGTACGGACCAGTTATACGGACCGTAAAATATCCACGGTCCGTAAAAGGCAGCGTATATCTGGGCGACAGAAGAAGATTTTACGGAGACTATTTACAGATTCTACGGGCCGTATAATATTTACGGTCCGTACATTGGTCCATCGGGGGCAATTTTGTCAAACGTATTTTGCACGACTTAGACTCTTATAAATACCTGATGTAGGTTTCTTGTAGGCTACAATTGACGAGATTTCAGTTTTACTTCCTTAGCATTGAATACTCATAGTTTTTGAGGTCTTTTGGGATCACAAACAATTGCAATTATTTTCTCTTCAATTCAATTCAATCATTCGTAAACATTATGATCTCAATTATTTACTTTTGTTTTTCTTCTTCTATGAGTAGCTAAATTTCTTTACTAAGGTTGTGAACCTAAGGATGGGTGTTTTGTGATTGGGGATTGTGATTGATATATGCATGATGGATTGTTAGGGTTTATTTATTCTTCGTTTTCATCATATAGTTAGTGATTGCAAACATTAACTAACGCCATAAACTTTGATCTATTTGGGAAAATAACTAGGGTTGGCAAGAACAAATTACAAGAACTCAAGGCCTTAAACCTTGTTTAAAAAATTCACTTAGGAATAAGAGAAATTTACTTGGCATAATTAACCGTTCTTCGTGCACACTTTCTTATCTTTGGAAAAAGCATAAAAAAAAATAATCTTTTCTTATTGGGAAATAGTCTAGATTCACATAGAGGTTAAGTGCATCCAGACAAATGATCCATTAGAAGTATATCAAGATCAATACTCATGATCATACACTTCATCTAAAGGGGATACAACATTGGTTTCTTTTACCATAAATTACAATCCAAAGCAATTAGTTAGCTATTAGTCATAAACAACCAACGTTTACAAAAATCATCGGATTAAGACAGTAGACCTAAATTAAGCATTCTACGAGTTCAGTAACCTTTTCACACCATATTCCTTGTGGGATTCGATCCCAACCTTGTTGGGTTACTATATTTGACATCGTCTGCTTTACGCTAATTAAAGGTGCAATTTGAGCGTATCCGACACTACCTAAAAGAAAAACCAAGTAGACAACCCACAAAACTAATTTTGCTCCACTCTTAAAAGGTTGATTTGCTAATAGGAAATGGAAACTCCAGAAAGTATGAGTGCAACTTCTCCTTACGTCAACCTAGTCAGTGACGATTAGAACATGGAAACAACAAGTAGGAAAAATCGACAGTGGGACGATAGCCGGGCCTTAGCTACTGCTAGAATGAAAGAAGCTATCCAGACTACTAGGGTAGCCAGTGAGAAAATGAAAGAAGCTGAAACTCTCCTAGCTTATGTTGAGAAACTAACTAAGCAACACCCTGCCAATTGAGTGAAACGGGGAAAGGCGCCGGAAATGCCACTTGGGAGTTATCTTCCCCTTGGTCAACAAAAAGAGCTTGACCCCATACCCTATGGAGACGACGATTTGCTTATCCCAAATTTGAAGCAGGAAGTTTATGGAGACCCGCGCGAATTACAGCTCGAGGAACCTCCAGTTTCATACACAATTGTTCTCAAAGGCACAAGGTCGTACAATTGGGGTGTGCCAGTGGAGATGTCCAAGCGGGAACTCTTGGAAACTTTGGAACGTTTTGGAGAATATGTGCAAAGTCCAAACCTGCTACCACCTTGTACTCCCTCCATGATCCACAAGCAATGCCTTTACCACCGAAGTCAGTCAGGGCATACAATCAATGAGTATGGAGTGCTAGAGAGAAAGCTGGTCAAATGGATTGACCAAGGGAGAATCAGCCAACTATGGGGACCCCACTCTCTTTTGACCCATGGCCAAGGGAGGAATCATCCAAAGAAGATATCGATGGTTAGGTTTTGGAGAAAGGATTTCTCTAAGTTCAAAGAGTCGTACGCCAGGATTCAAGCCCTACTATGTAGTGTGAAGAAGATAAGAGCAGTGCCGCAAACTTATCAGGGTCGCCCAGGACCTTTAAGAGAAAGAGTTTGTGTGTTTCACCATGGTCGCCCTGGTCACGACATTGAAGAATATGTGGATTTCAAGCTCGAATTGGAACGCCTCGTGAATGAGGATCATGCTTGGATTTTCGCAGGAAGACAAAGATAGAAGATGAAGATGAGAAGACTTGCTTAGCATAGTTGGGTAGAAAAATCTAAGTATCCCCTTTACTGCTTTCAATTAAGAGGAATATCCCCTTTCCCTTTTTATGTAAACGGAACCACGCCGACCTGACGTCCCATTGGGGGATACATGGGAAGCCTACATAAGGCCTGGTCAGGGTAGAAAAACTAAGTTTCAGGTAGCATAGGAAAAAACCTGTTATACCTCGCATTTTGCATATTTGGATATTCCGAGTTAGTGGCGGAAAGTTAAGGGCGAGGTTATATTTTTCCGGCTTTGTTAAAAATGCATGAGTCGCATATTCATTTTTAAGTTGGAATGGAGCATTAAGGGTAAACTTGGAATTTGGAAATTTTAGTTCATGACATGTTGGAGTAGGTCCCACCCATGGTGGGTAATTGTTTCATGCCATGAAGTGGTGCATGTGTACACCATGTATTGGCAAGGGACTTATGTATATATATGTGGACATTAGAGGGCCATGCAAGACTTAGTCATCTTTTATGACTTGAGGAAATATCTAGAAAATTGAAGAAAAGTGGAGAAAAAAAAAAGAAAACAAGAGGCATGACCGGCCATGTGACCGGCCATGTGACCAAATATATATATATATATATATATATATATATATATATATATATGGGATGATGAAAATAAGACACAAGCCATCATTTAACTTCAAGAAAATTCAAGAAAAATGGAGAAAGAGAGAAGAGAGAGCCGCGGTTATGGAGTGGCCGAACATGGCCCTCCATTTTGGTTATGAAAAATTTCTTCCTTCTAGCTTTTCTACTAAGTTGAAGGTCCTCGTTAACGTGGAATAATTGTTGAAGCAAGAAAAACACTCCTCCTTACCAAACATATCCTAGCCGAGAATGGAGAAGGCAAAGGTGGATGGAAGAAGGTGAGCTTTGAGCTTCTTTACATGTTTTATAGGTGTTTATGCATGTTGTGATATGTAAAAATGAATGAATTTCATAAAGTTATGGAGTATGTTGTGTAGCCGTGTATAGGTAGCATGGTATAGAAATGAAGAACTAATTTATTTAGCATGTTTGTGTGTTGTAATGTGTAGAAAATGAATAAACTTCATGAAATGATGATGTTGATGTGTGGCCGTGAATGGGGGCTGTTTGGTATAGCAAGGGATGAATCAATTTCATCTAGTATTTTGGGTTATTGTTGTTGTGGACTTTGTGATTATAAGGAGAGTCTAGTGGCTCATGTTGAAGGTGAGATTGTCGCGGGCTGTTTTGGAGATCAATATAATTTTAATATAGATTCTTGTGTGCATGAGAATAATGACCGTTAGCATGCGGATTGTTGATATAGTTTATGAGTTTGAAAGAAATAAATGTATTGTTGGTGTTCTTATGGCATTTGGAAGATTTCGGGTACTATGGTATGTTGCTTGGATTGTTTGAATATAGTGGAGATTGCTTGAAGCGTTCTTGAAACTTGTTTAAGTGGTCTCGGATTAATACTTGGTTATGCGAGCATTGATGTTAGTTTGACAGTATATAATTGGAATGTTGTCGAAATATGTGGAGATGACTTGTTAGTGTTAGAATGTGTTTTGAATAAATTGTTGATGTTGCTAGAATGTTTGTTGGTATTGTTGTTGAATATTGGCCGAGTTGAATTCTCGGGGGTGTTGGATTATAGAGGGAGATCTTTTGCTTGTAATTTCAGGAATAAGGTGTTAGTTTAGAATTGGATTCTCAAGTGTTATGATTAATGGTTGATGTCTAATGACGTTATTGTAGATCGTGAGAAGTCGAGGCGCAAGTTCGGATTAGCTTAGAGGGCGTCCAAGGTATGTAAAGCTCACCTTTCTCTCTTTGGCATGTCCTAGTTAAAGTAGGCTATGATATGATCCCCGAGGTAATTCTACTCCTCCGATCCGAGCATGTTCATGATCCTTATTTGCTTCTTGATATCCGTATTCGTAACGTAGTTAAATTATGGTCCTTACGCTTTTGTTTGACTAAATATGAATGTGTAAAGAAAGACTTTGTTATAAAAGAAAGTCTGTAACTACGAATGTCCGTAACTTTCGTAAAAAGAACCGGATGGCCTTGAAACCTTCGTAGGAAGTTTTGTAATGTGTAATGACCTTAAAACTCCATAGGCGGGCTCGGATCGGTTTGATGATTTTCCGTGGGCCCGCAAAATATTCTTTTGTATAGTTCTAACAATTTGTTAAAAAGAGCTTAATATGACTACTGGCTTGACTTTTAAATGATAGTCCGATTTGATTGTTCCACGAAAATCTGTGTATATGTACAAACTGAGAATCTGTATGTATATGATTTGATACGTAACTCTGATTGTTAAGTTATATTTGATATGTTCCGAATAACATTCGAAAGAAACTCGATTGGCTATTGTTTGGATTACGGAATGATAGTTTGTTTTGATGGCTCATAAGTCCGTGTATATGTTTGGAAATGCGTATAGATCACCCGATTCGCTCGTGCATGATATTGTTACTTCCTTCGCCGAGTCCCGGGCAGATCGTCGGCGCACAATGCGAAGTATGATGAGCTTAGAAGTATGATGAGCGACTATTATTATGGTGTTATGATGTGTCCGGTATGCCGAGCCCCTTTGGCGGGAATCGTGTTTATATGATATGATGTGTGACGGAGATGCGGGGAGATCCGAAAACTTCCGAAGTATGATGAGGTCAGGCGCCCAAGGCGGGGAGGGGCGACCACGTTCCGTCCGCCGGGTCCTATTACGGGCCGCATAGGGTTTATGATATGGTAATCCGATGATCTGATGATATGATGGTTTGATAATGTGATGATCTGATAATATAATGAATCTGTTCTGATGATATGACGATTCTCTTTAATCTGACGATATGATAATATGACGATTCTGTTTAATCTGATGATGTGATAATATGATGATTCTGTTTAAGGTAATGATATGTTATATACACGTATTCAGAAATATGATCTGTTGGTTTCGGAGCCGGTGGTGGGGCAAACCCAGTGGCGAGGCAAAATTCCACACTGGTTTAGGCGAATCCCACATTGGTTTAGGCGAATCCCACATTGGTTTAGGCGAATCCCACATCGGTTAATGTCGCCTACTATGATATGTTCTATTATATGCATATGGGGGACGAGAAATGTTTTTCAAGAGAAAGCTAAGTATTTTGAGCATTCTGTTTATTATATCTGTCTTCTGTACCTCTTATGCACTATTTGTATTACAGATGCACGAACTTGGGTATTCTGACTATTATGCACATTTTCTGTACTCCTCACGTCGGTTGTGGTCTCGTTTTCCGTATTCCATGCTTTACATACTCAGTACATATTCCGTACCGACCCCTTTTCTTCGGGGCTGCGTTTCATGCCGCGGTGCACACCTGTGTGAGCTAAAGATATTAGCAGAAGATGTTCCAGCGGGATTGGCGAGCTCCACTTCCTCTGGAGTGCTGCCGAGTCAGAGTTTGTTTATGTTATGGCATCTGATTATGTTAGAGACTTTGCAGACAGAGTCGTGTGTACAAGACGTCAGTTGTGAGCGGCTCTATAAGCCGTCGTTTTGTTATACAGGATATTACAGATTTTTGTACGGTTGCAAGTTTTGTTTGATTTGAAAAAGATATAAAGTATGTTCGTTTTTTTAAAAACTTTCATTATGTATTTGTGTTTTGGCTAAGGGCCCAGTATGGTTACGAATATTATGATAGTCAGAGGGTTCGCTCGGCCCTAAGTAAGGGTCGGGTGCCCATCACACCCTATCGGATTAAGGGTGTGACAAAACCTTTTCTGTGTGATTCCCAAACTACGGGAGGACCTTATTTCCTTTGGTGGGATACGTAGGCAGTCTATTTAAGACTCGGTCCTTATATAATAAAAATTAAAAATTCCCCCTAGTATAGGATGGGTAGAAGCAAATCAACCATAAAGACCACATATCAAAAATCAATATTCCTAAAGACATAAAAAGACCAAAATACCCTTGGAATGTAAATCGATCAAGAGTTGAAATAAAATATATGAATCTATGTTCTATAAATTGCAAACAACATGATATCTCGTGTTTCGTGCATAAGTTTAACGCTAACTTTGGAGCTTTTGAGTTGTTTTCTTCTTATAGATAGGGGTCAATCCACTGGCACCAGTTACTCAATGAAAAGCTATTGCCGCGTCCTTAAACCCTTTACAAGAAGACGACATGCCTGAGACTCTGTCACCAAACATTAGAACTACCTTAGTCGAAGGTACCCCGACAGCTGACATAGTTGGAATTCCTTTGGAAGAGGCTGTTAACTTACTAGTAAGACAATTAGTCAAAGCTAGAGAAGAAACAGCCCGCCTGAGGGCTGAAAAAGAAAATTCTACTAAGACTAGAAGGCCTGCACCCACTTTCCCAAATTTGGAACTACCAATCCCAGACCATTTCCCGCGAACCCATACTGGAGGTACTTTTAAAACTCCACCACGCTCAGGCACCACCCATGTGGGGGATTCCTCCCACCAAACACCAGCTTTCCAAATACCTACTCATGCTACAACATCCCATAACGCAAACACTTATCAAATCCCTTGGGCAATGGGAGTCCCTACAACCCGCCCCGCACAACCAAATATTACTTTTTAAGTTCATATCACCCATATTGACTCCTCGCCTGAATTGGAAACATGGAAATGTTCTTTGAGACTAGAATAGACAAAATTGAGAAAGAGATAGGGAAGAAAATCGCCGAACTAGAGCAAGGCTCTAAAAAGAAAGGAGGACTGAGATACTCTGATTTGTGCATACACCCATACCTGGGTTTACCAGAAGGTTTTAAAATTCCCAAATTCGACCATTTCAATGGATCGGACAATCTGTGGCTCACTTGAGAGCTTATTGCCACCAGTTGGTCGGAAATGGCGAAAACGAAGCTTT
>NC_081349.1:6085639-6091815 GCF_029784015.1 Lycium ferocissimum | reverse complement strand
ATAAAATATATCATTTTCACGAAAAAAAATATATATACCACTACTACAGATTTATTACTACGAATATATATGTTTTCCAAAATCATCACCCGAGGAATTTCCTCTTTGCGAAAACAAAAGATTTTCAAGGAAAATGAGCATTCTTTCCTACCAAAGTGTGAACGGTAGAAATCCACATGCAGGAAGAGCGGTCGACCATATAGGAAACTGACGCATTTTTTTGTGGATGCAGGAACAAACAAGAAAGGATATTTACACTAACTTTTTTGCTAAAGATATTTGAAACAGGGACAACAACGACAAAGCAAAGCGAGGAAGAAGTCTCAAGACGAAATGGCAGAGAAAGGCATCCACGAAAAAGGGTTACGAAATTCTCCTTGAGTTAAGTTGTTTTACGCTGACGAGTTTTTTCATCTTGCAGAGCACGAAAATTTTAGAAAAGACAATTTTAAGACTACTGAAAGATATAATCACGGCTTACCGAAGCCTGGTCTCCACTAAACAATATTGTGTCAAGGTATTGAGACCCTCGGCCTAGACGTCACATGGCTTGCCTTGATAGATTGACTGATTAGACGTCTTAAATTTGGTAAGCATAGGTCTCACGTGAAATTAGGTGACATAATTCTGACATCAAATTTAAGATCGTCGACATGGAGTGTCAGTAAAAGATGGATTAATTCTGGCCCGAAGAGTGGTCACAGTTTTCACCTTGACAATCTATGATTTGAAGATAAAGAATTGATATAGGCATTGTAGTGCCGTATTCACTATGAAAGAGTCTAGTCCTTTTTGGATGATGTGAACCCTGTCGACGGGCGGGTATTCTTCCCCGAAGTCAAAAAAGGAAAGTGTCTGCCTTTCCACCGCGGTAAGCTTCATTCCTAAAAATGACGACATAGAATGAACAACTACGTGCCGAAGGGGCTGAGTCATCGTCCATATATAGCCAAAAATAGGTAGCATAATTTCAAGGTTGATGTCCACAATCGTTGAAATACGAATGTGATTCCTACATCAAGATTTGCTGCCGAAGCATCGTCGTTTATCTCCGCTTAATGTAACTCGGTTCGTGGATAGCATGGTCATGAGAAAAGGCCTCGCACTTGGTATGCAGTCGTTTACTTGAATATTCTGACTAGATGTTGTAATTCTGAATGTAGAGGTTAGTAATCATGAAAGGAATATGATAATGCACTCCGGCGTGTAGTTTTCATTTGGGTATTTTTGATTATAAGTGATGTAGTCCCAAACTGGTATAACGTAGACTTCGTATGAGGATAACGATGCAATTGACACTAGATTTGCGACCGTCGCCGCAGTATGTGAAAATGATGTGATCCCAAATTTTCAGAGGCAGTGGATGTTATGAGAAACAAAAATGACCTCGCACTTGAAAACATAGTCTTCATTAATAGCATCCTGCTTACAAAAATAAAAACTAGACTGGGGTGTGAAGGTTTCACAAGAATGCGGTATAGCCCGACCCAGATCCCAACGGAAGTTATCATTGAACAATGAAAACATTTGAAAATGACGAGAAAAGTGTTACACCTCATAGTTTTGTACGTTGATATTCGTTAGGTGTTAGTTGTTCAATTGTAGACACTGGAGATATTTCCTAGGATATTTGAGGTTATATGTGCCTATATTATGGTTATGGGGGTTTAAGTTCATGTAATAGGTCATGGAAGGATTGGAGAACAAGTGAATTTAGGTTCGTTTGATAATTTTGGTCTAACTTGGGGAAAGAATATCTTTTAGCATATGAAGAGTTTTAAAGTAAAGTAAAATCTTAAAATGAAGTTCACGAAGTCTACTTTCCAACGCAACAAACCGCTCATCGATATAACATCGGAGTAGAGAGTTATGGACGTTACAAGTTAGGCTGGAGGAGCAAAGGCGCACCCAGCTACAGTGCTCGAACGCGCAGCTACAGTGCGCGAAAATTCTAGGTCGGTGCAAACCAATTCTAGAATAATATAAAAGGGGGTTTACCCTTTATTTTCATCGAAACCACCCCTAAAAAATATCCTTAAACCTCTAGAACTTTCTCCCAACTTCCACCCATAAATTTTAGCCCAAATCAAGTGTAATCTCGGGATTTAGGTTCGGATAGCGTATAGTTGTGATTATAGTATCGTGTTGTGGTGAATCTTGGATTGGATACAAGGCGGATATTGAAGATATTTCATCCCTAGTGGGAATAAGGTAAGAATCTCTCCTTATTGACAGTGATTTAGGTGTATTTACGAAGATAGAGCTACTAAATGGTCGTATAATGAATTAGTTGGTTGAAAAATCGAATAGACATCGTGTGGGATGTTTTATCGAGTATTTTGGTATTGATGATGATGTTTTTGATGTTAGTGTTGTTGGTTATTAGTATTGTGATTTCGGGCTAGGGATATAAACAGGGGAGATGCTGCCCGAATTTCGGCATATTCTAAAAGGATTTAATTTAAAGGCTTAAGATAAGCATGTGATGATAAGCCTAACAATAGTATGAATTTTCTTAAATGTAGATTTACGAGCTTGGGAGGATAAGCGTTAAGTAGTTAAGGAGACCCAAAAGGTATGTTAAGGCAGTCCCTTTCTTTCTAAAGGCATGATTCTTTCTTACAAACCTCTACGTGTTTTCCATAACATTCTTATTCCCAAAAGCTAGAAGTTCATGATTCATAGAGTTTCTTATGATGCTAAAGATAAGTATGTTCTATGATGATACTGATGATGATGATGATTCCATTTATGGAGATTCCGAAGCTTATGGTTTTGATGCTATTATGAGATTATTGAGTTTATTTCGTGATTTTCTAGATTTTATTCATTGTTGTTGATCTCATCTTATGATAATTGTTCCTCCAAGGTGAGATATAGCGATGATGATTGTTCCATAATATAAATTGGAGGTCATCGACCTTGCGTCACTCCGATAAAGTAGTAGCTTTTAATTGGGCTCTCATGCATGGTATATATATATATATATATATATATATATATATATATATATATGGTCGGGCAAAGACCACTACGGTGGGCGGCTATGGATAATGATAATAACACTGTGCCTATATGGCCGGGAAGCACCTCTACGGTGGGCGGCTCATGGATAATGATAATAACACCTTGCCTATATGGCCAAGCAGCACCACTAGTGGGCGGCGTGCGATGGCTACCCCGGACGTAGGCTAATGACAATATTATGTTTGATATGCATGAAAAGTGTTTTCTTTAAAAAGCTAAGCATGCATGATATTCGCCTTAAGGGGAAATCAGATGTGCATGTTATATCTCTATATCATGTTATGTTCCATATATCTTGTTATGTTGTTATTCATACCTTACATACTCAGTACATTATTTGTACTGACGCTCTTTCTTGTGGACGTTGTGTTCATGCCCGCAGGTAGACAAAGAGATGGACCATGCCTCAGGAGCTTCACCGCCGGAGTCTCGAAGCGCTCCATTTGCTTCTAAGCCGCAGCTTTATTGGTATTACATCTTTTGTATATATACTTTGCACGGAGAAGTCCCCGCCCCGTCCTTGTGAATTCTCGTATTCGTATGAGGCTCGTAGACACGTATGTAGTTAGATCTTCCAAAACTTACGCTTATATTGTTGTATAATATTTTGGCGGCCTTGTTGGCTTGTGGTGATGGGCATAGTTGTTGACGATTATGTAGAGATGTGCCTTTATCCTGTGAAATATGCCCTTACAGATTATGATGCCCATAAGCTATCTTTGTGGTCCACCTAGAAATGATTATGAGAAGCATGTTCAGAGGTGCTCTGTGAGGGTTAGCTCCGGTGCCCGCTCATGGCCCTCCTGGTTGGTATGACAAAAGTGGTATCGTGAACGCTCATCCTTAGGTATGTCTACGGGCTGTGTCCAGTAGAGTCTTATTTATGGGTGTGAAGCGCGCCACACTTATAAACAGGAGGCTGCGGCGAATTTAAGAATGATTGACCTTTCTTTCACATCTTAGATCGTGCGATAGAGCTATGTTATCAGGATCCCTTTTTCCTCATTGTGTGCTATGATTTCAGTGATGCCTGTGAAGAGGAAAGCTACAGTAGCCCATAAGGGCAAGACGGTAGCCGAAGGAGGACTGAACGAGAGCCACCGACAGATATAGAAGAGGGAGAGTCCCATAATGAGGTTCCATCTCAGACCTCTCCTACTCCACCCATTTTAGAGGAGCATGAAGGGGCCTCAGCTCCAGCTCCGATACCCCCAGTTCCTCCACCAGATGCCACGGGCCAGGAGATGAGAGAGGCAATCCTTTTGCTGTCCCAATTAGTAGCCGTACAGGCCTAGTAGCAGGGTGCGGGCCATGGTGATAGGGGTCAGAGGAAGAGGGTCAGGTCTTTAAGGTTTGACCGTGAGTTCAGAGGTGCCCCGAGGCAAAACAGCTTCTCTAGGTACTCGCCGTTCAACAACTAGTGCGTCTACGCTTCGGACCCGTGTTTGATGTAGCATCTACTTATTCGGGGGCCTCGCAGTTTTAAAGTTTCCAGGTCTCAGATTAGGATTGGTTCTAGTCAGACGAGACCAGCTATACCATGATGTACTCAGTATGGTAAACTACATTGGGGATCATGCCGATTGGGTTTAAACGTTTGCTATGCCCGCAACCTGCCAGGCCATTTTATGCGTGAGTGCCCATTTCAATGTGGTAGAGGTAGAGTCCAGCCCACAGGATCAACAATGTTGGCCATTTGTATTCTCCAGGGCAAAGCTCACAGACACGTTGTGCCATGGCAGAGGTCGAAAGGAGCTGCCCAGCCGGGAGTGGTCCTCAGCATCATACCTATGTACTAGCTAGGCGACAGGATCTTGAGTCTTCCCCCTGATGTTGTTACGGGTATATTATTAGTATTCTCTTAGGAAGTATATGTATTGATTGATTCGAGTTCTACGTTGTCATATGTTACTCCTTATGTTAGCGGTCGGATTGGGGCGAAACTTGAGTTGATTAAACCTTTCAAAGTGTTTCATTAATGAGGCGTCAGTTTGATTAGATGGGAGTGTAACTTCTTCTCAAAGTAAGAAGTGGTAGGGATAAGCATATATTTAGATATGATCCTTGAGTATAAGTATGCTAATGATTCATGAGTACAAAGGGGTAGAAGACGTAAGAGAACGATGTATGTTATTAAAAGAGCCAGATATTGACAAGGGCTTTTATCGTATAAAGTATATTTGGCAAGGATGTTGTATGGAGGTACGAGTATAAGGATATATGAATATAAGAAAAAGGTAGGACTAAGGTACAGAAAAGTTCTTTTTTTCAAAAGTCCTCTTGTCAAAGGATTATTGAGTTAGTAATATGAGGCTGAATAGCTAATGAAGGATGTGAATGATGCTTTGAAGGAATTAGTTGTATTAGTTGTCACAAAAATACGCTGCGAACCCGCTCGTGGTCTCAGAATTTCCAACGGAGGCCTCGTTGACCGAGTCAACCCCCGATGCCTAATTCCAATCTCCCATCCTATGTCTCGAAATGCATCCGAATGCATTGGGAACTGAACCAAATACACATACAGGTTCTAAACGACCATCCGGACCTCTCGAAATTGACAGAATTTCGAAAAAGATCCGTTTTCCCAAAAGTCAACTTTAGGTCAACGATTTTTCACTTTAAGCCTATATTTTCACCAAAGTTGCCCGAATTCGATCTAGATACCTCATAAGGCGCATCAACGGTTCCCTCAGGTAAAAAGGGAGCTAATCAATGCTCGGGAGCGGGCAAAAACACTGAAAGAACTATAACAACCAAACGGGTCGTTGCATCAGATACCAATTGAACCGTTGCTCGTCCTCGAGCAAAGAAAGTTAAGGAAAGGGAAATACCGAACCGAGAATAACTGGGGATATCGAAGCTACGCTTATCGACTCCGGGCCCCAAGTAGCCTCTTCCATTGCAGACATGCTCTATTGCACCTTCACGGAAGCAATCTCCTTTGACCTCAACTTTCGAACTTACCTATCTAAGATCGCGATAGGCTCCTCCTCATAAGTCAAATTCTCATCAAGCAATATGGAATCCCAACGGACAATGTAGGTACCGTCGGCATGGTATTTCTTCAACATCGAAACATGAAAGACCGGGTGAACTCCCGCCAAGCCTGGCGGCAATGCTAACTCATAAGCTACATCACCAAAAACAAT
>NC_081349.1:6060067-6085539 GCF_029784015.1 Lycium ferocissimum | reverse complement strand
TTAGAATTTTCAACGGAGGCCTCATTAACCGAGTCAACCCCCGATACCTAATTCCAATCTCCCATCCTATGTCCCGAAATGCATTCGAATGCATTGTTAACCGAACCAAATACACATGCAGGTTCTAAACGACCATCCAGACCTCTTAGAATTGACGGAATTCTAGAAAAGGCTAGTTTGCCTAAAAATCAACTTTAGGTCAACCATTTTTCACTTTAAGCCTATATTTTCACCAAAGTTGCCCGAATTCGGTCTTGGCACCTCGAAAGGTGTATCAACGGTCCCTTCGGGTCAAAAGGGAGCTAATCAATGCTCGGGAGCGGGCGAAAATGCGGAAAGAACTATAACGACCAAACAGGTCGTTACAAGGTGGGATGTTGTTAAAAATGTACAATATTACTTGGAGAAGGAAAAAGTGTACAACCAATTTATAAATAGTTGTTTTGGTTGCTTATTAAAAGTGAACCTAGAGAATTGGAACAAAAATTTTTGTGGCCAGATCGTACACTATATTCTACAACGACGTGTTGTAAGCTTAAAGAAAAAGGAGGTTTGGTCCATAATTGATGGTAAGCCAATTCGATTTGGTATGAAGGAGTTTGCTATGATTACCGGACTGACAGCCATTGATAGAATCTCCCTTGCCACTTCCAAGATTGCTGTAATGGTACGATAAAAAGAAGACACCCCCAGATTATAAAACAGTGTTATTAACAATGCAAAATAAAGAGGTGAATACTTAAGTTTGTTTGGTGCAATATTTAATTTTAGAAGATTTTATTATTGTAGTTTTATTTAAAAATTTATTTTCTTATAGGTTGTGGTGCATCCTATTTTGGTTCCTACTACTGTTGAGTCAAAAAATTTATATTTGATTAATTGGGAGGATTTGAAAGATGAGGTGGATGAGAATATAGATCAGTTGACAAAAGCAGTTAGTGGTGTGACACGCTTAGTTAACTCTCCTCTCGAAAGGCATAAGATTCCGGTAGCAATGGATCACGACGGACATGAAACTGATATTCGAAGACAACCATAAGAGGGAGTTACTGAAAATATTAATTTGAGTGATTCATTAGACAAACTTTCTCAACTTATAGACTTATGTGTAAATATGTTTGATGAAATGAAGGATATGAACAAGAAGTTGAATAAAAGAATGGATGGTCTCGTTGTTAAAGTAGACCACTTGAGTGGTATAGTGGGTGGTTTGCATGTCCAGGTAGAAATATTAAGCAAAAAAGAGTATGATGATGAAAATTTTAAGGTGGCTGATGAACAACCAGATATGTTGGAAAAGAAGGTAATTATTGAGCTTGAAGAGGAAGGAAGCAACATGGTTGACAAAGATGAAGCAGTCAAATTTGCGGAAGTATGTACTACAAGGGCGAAACGAACAAGGAAAACTAACCCAAAATATGATTCCCCTTTTGCAACAGATCTCAGACAAAAGAAAATCCGGGAGGCTTCGAAGAATATGAAGACTTATAAAAGGAGAAAGATCGGCGGTGATAGTTAGTAATTTTGTTAGGATGTTTTTTGGATCTGTCGGATAGAGTATGGATCGATATTAAAATTTGTTTTGGATTGTATTTAAGTTTAAAAGTGTGGGTATTTATATTATGTCACTTCTGTTCTCACTGATGGAAATATTCGACTTATTTTAATTTCATTAATAATTTTGCAGTGTAGATTTCCTATCATCATTTATTTCATTTATAGTCATTGACAAATTTAGGATCTGTCCGACAGATACATGATCTGTCTGTTAGATGTGGTAAAGGATATTTTTTTTTACTTGTACGTCCAAGTTGCTATTTAGTTTGTAATATTGTTCCTTTATTTTTCAAAAAAAGAGAATGTAACATCAAATTTTCTCTCGTATAAATGCTGATAAATTGAGCATATGTCCGATAGATGCATGATTTGTCTATTACAGGCGATGCTTTGGTCCGCCATATGTGGTATCCATCCTCTTTATCGTCTTATTCCTTATTAGTTTTATGATGATATTTCGTATTGACTTGAGAGTCGATGAGTAAGGAGTAAAACTAATGAAAAATTCAAAAAATAGTGAGTATGATCGTTCGAGTTGAAACAATAAGAGGATTTACAAGAAGACTGACTATTTGTTTTTGTGAAGGCACCATCTTGTGCATATAGAGTTCGATTATTTGTTTTCTTACTTGTACGTCCAAGTAGCTCTTTAGTTTGTAATATTGTTCCATTCTTTTTCAAAAAAAGAGAATTTAACATCAAATTTTCTCTCGTATAAGTGCTTGATAAATTGAGCATCTTGTCCAAACGGATGCATGATCCGTCGTATTATGAGATGCTTTGGTCCACTAGATGTGGTATCGATCGCTCTTTATCATCTTATTCCTTATCAGTTTTATGATGATATTTCGTATTGACTTGAGAGTCGATGAATAAGGAGTAAAACTAATGAAAAATTCAAAAAATAGTGAGTATGATCATTCGAGTTGAAACAATAAGAGGATTTACAAGAAGACTGACTATTTATTTTTTGTGAAGGCACTATCTTGTGCATATAGAGTTCGATTATTTGTTTTCTTACTTGTACGTCCAAGTTGCTCTTTAGTTTATAATATTGTTCCTTTCTTTTTCAAAAAAAAAAAAAAAAAAAAAAAAAAAAAAAAAAAAAAAAAAAAAAAAGAGAATGTAACATCAAATTTTCTCTCGTATAAGTGCTGATAAATTGAGCATCTGTCCGACAGATGCATGATCTGTCTGTTATAGCAGATGCTTTGGTCCACTAGATGTGGTATCGATCGCTCTTTATCATCTTATTCCTTATTAGTTTTATGATGATATTTCATATTGACTTGAGAGTCGATGAATAAGGAGTAAAACTAATGAAAAATTCAAAAAATAGTGAGTATGATCGTTCGAGTTGAAACAATAAGAGGATTTACAAGAAGACTGACTATTTATTTTTGTGAACACACACACACACATCTTGTGCATATATATATATATATATATATATATATATATATATAGAGTTCGATTATTTGTTTTCTTACTTGTACGTCCAAGTTGCTCTTTAGTTTATAATATTGTTCCTTTCTTGTTCAAAAAAAGAGAATGTAACATCAAATTTTCTCTCGTATAAATGCTTATAAATGGAGCATCTGTTTGTTACAGCAAATTCTTTGGTCCTCCAGATGTGGTATCCATCGCTCTTTATCGTCTTATTCCTTATTAGTTTTATGGTGATATTTCGTATTGACTTGAGAGTCGATGAATAAGGAGTAAAACTAATGAAAAATTCAAAAAATACTTAGCATGATCGTCTCTCGTATAATCGCTGACAAATTGTGGATTTATCCGACAGATACATGATCTGTCTGTTAGATGTGGTATCAATAGTGCGAGTTAAAACAATAAGGAATAAGAGAATTTAACACTTGTAGTCTTAAATTACAATAAGAAAATTTAACACTTGTAGTCTTAAATTACAATAAGAAAATTTAACACTAACTACATATTTAGAGGTCAAGTACGTTTATCGGGACAAGTTCTTGTGGCCCACACTTATAGAGAGAGAACATTTGTTTCGCTTTTAACACTTACCATGGTTGTTGGGATCCTTTTCTTACATTTTCGGCCTTTCACACACTTCACAATGGGTGGATTAATTATATTTTCTATGGCCCCATTCCCATTGCTCTTACGGAGGAACGGGGTTTATAATCTCGAATAAGTCAACCGATGGAATTAACGAATAACATGGTGAACATAGATTGTAAACTCTCTCACCATAGTACGGCAATATTTGAGCTACGAGTCCGCCAATGCATGGGCACAAGGCAATTCTTTGAAGATCCCGCACCTAGAGAGCATGTTTTGGCGTTGATGTTAACTCTTGCATCCTGACCATACCCTTGAACAATAAACTCATTCACGTGAAGTTGTTGTACAGATAATTTTTCTGCTATTTCAAGTCTAGTTTCTCGCACTAAAGTATTTGTCGTCGGAGCTAAATAGTTACTCGTGCACAATGTTAGACCATGACGCTGATGGAACCATCGACACAACATCATTTGAATTGCATTAAATAAAGCAATGATGGGAAATTCTCTTTCAGTTACAAGTCTGGCATTCACAGACTCTGCAATATTGGAGGTCATGACATCTACCTTCTTCAAGGAAAATGAACTCTACTCCACCGTTCGAAGCCAACATCATTCTTGAGGTATTCAACAACATTAGAATAACCTTTGCGTCAAATTTCTTCTAAATACTCATTGAACTCTTCGACTCGATATGCATTCGGTGCGTCATAGTATAGACCACTGATTGAAGAACCAACATGGTAGTTTGTACGAATATTTTCCCCAAGGTTCCTGGTATATACACCGTGATGAGCTTGATCATAAACTATAGTAATTGCTTTCTTTATGCTTGCATTTCTATCTGATATAATGGATAACTCATTTGTATTTGGCACTACGTTGAGTAATTGACAAAAAAACCAAGCCCAAGAAAGATCATTCTCTGAGTTAACCACAGCCCAAGTTATAGGGTATATTTGGTTTTCACTATCTTGTCCACTTGCAATTAGCATTACACCACCAAATTGGCCTGTTGAAAAAGTCCCATCCACAGCGAGGACATTTCTTATGTTCTTAAATCCTCTTATGCATGGCCCATAGGCAACAAAAAAATATATGGCCCATAGGCAACAAAAAAATATAAAAATCTACTATCTTGAACCTCCAAAGCCATAAAGCTATCTTCATTTGCTTTTTCAATCTCGTACCAATATGCTTCCAATGCCGCGTTTCCGTGTTCCGGTGTTCCCCATATCATATTTTGTGCAAGTTGCTTGGCCTTCCAGCATGTCCAGTAACTAACATCATATCCCAACTCTATACTCACAATGTTCATTATTTCCTTCGGTATAGGACATTTTCCTTCTCTAAACCTCTCTTTGATAAATTCTGCAATAACGTTGGAAGAAGCATGCCTATGTCTACCAGATATAGATCTCAAGTCACAAGAGTGATTAGGCTCATACTTGGTGATACGAAAGGCATTTGAGCTAATATACTTAACAACACGAACCCTCCACTTGTAGATCTCAAGTCCACTTGTTAGACTTCTTGTAGCAAACTCAAAACCCTTTCTGATTGCGACAAGTTTCAGTTTTTTCACTACAACTTCTTTGTTCAGAAATCTATATCCTTTATGAAAACCCGAGCCATCAGAAAAAATATAGCTATGATGTGTTCCAACATTGCATCCTCTAATTATTCAGGCAACTGAACATCATCATCTTCGTTATCCAGTGGAACCTATTTCTCAAGTTGGAAAAGGGAGAACATATTCTATTATATGCTTATTAGCTTCCATAAATTTCTCAACTTGGCAAGGGAGAACATCTTCTATTATATGCTCATTAGTTTCCATAAATTTCTCCACTTGACAAGGGAGAACATCTTCTATTACACGCTCATTAGTTTCAATAAAAGTATTTGTATCTCCTCCCCCATGAAAATCATCATTGTGCGTGCAAACATTTTCATTCTCAAATTCTTTGGTTGTTCAAACCACAGCTGCTTTCCAAAAAAATTTCAATCAAGAAAACCCATAACATTGGCCTACCACCTTCACCATTTATATCATTCAAATAAATTTGGACATCTTCATCGTTCTTTAGTTCAACTGGCAGTGCTTTGTCCCTCAAAAAAGCACCTACATTAATCATATACTTGACACAAATAGGATCATGTCTGCAACTCAGTTCACCTCTTCTAATGATAGTTTCCATGAATTTATCAAAGGTAACATCACTGCTCACAAGCATTGTTCTAACTGTATCATTTTGAGAATTCCTTCTCCACGATTTCTTGTCATCCACCCACTTTCCAAAATAATCAACAAGTAAGACAACTCCTGTCATGATTTTATACCTGCAATAAATAATGTAACGTTATTAGAAACTAGTAAAATGACACATTATTGCAAAATGGAAATAAAAAATAAAAAAATCGATAATGAATATGTCGGACTAATTACTATGATCGATCAGCTATTGAATAACATAGAGGACTGATATATAATCGGTCAGATCGATGGTCAATCGGTCCATCGCAGACCAGATTCCATCTGTATAATAACTCTAAAAATATATAAAATTAATTTGTGTACCTTCAAAACGAGGTCTTGATACAATGTTATAACAGAAGCCCAGGCTAATGCTACTCCAAAACAGTCTTTAATCGGATTTAAATTGAGCTTGACTATTTTTTAAAAACTTTAACACCATCTTTCTCCAAATATAGCTTGTTGAAACCAACTTCACCAAAAAGAGAAGAGCTTTAGGACCTCAATAACACATAGTCATGTGCATAGAGGGTCGATTGAGAGTGGAAGAAGAACAATAGAAGAAAGAAGAAGAAAAGACGTTGAAAGAGATTTTGGAGCGTTTTCTTGTTTTTGTTTTTGATTGTTGATTTTGGACCACTTTGTAGTTCTTAAAAGATGGGAACTAATCTGACACAATAATTAAATTCTAAATCACAAATAAATTAGAGTTTTTTACCTAATCTAAGAAGTGGATCATTTCACTAAGAAAAAAACTTGGAACCCTTTTAATTGGATAGAAGACTTAAATGAGCCTTTTTACCAAGAATCCCCCCACTTCTCAATTTATTCCGCAAATCACTGAATGAGAAAATAGTTTCAAAGAAGTTGATACTTCTGCCTTGCTTTTTGGAAAAGATTGATGGAAGAAAAATAGGCATCTCTAACATGAAATTTTCTTGTGCTTTAAATTTTTTATGTCTTAGTTCAGTGAAGAAGTTCCAAAAAATGAGCATTTTTGTCTCTAAAACAACTTCTTTTGCTAGATTTTCTTTTTTTAAACTCATGTTCAAGTGGAGAGTAGGTCTCAAGATCAATGATATTGCTGAAATTTGAGTTGGACGGAGAGAGTTATCATAAATTTGAAGCAGGAATTTCTTTTCCTTTTTGAATCTCACTCTTTGTCATTATCATATAGGAGTATGCAATTATGCATTCCTTTACTTTCTTTTTTCCTTCCTCTTTATTATTTACAATGTTTACTTCAGCCTTCATTTGTATCTTATGTTGGATTTCAGAGAAGCATCTTCATTATTTTTCTTAGTTAATTTGGAAGAGAAAAGTTTAAATCATTATGTTTATTATTAGATTGGTATCCAGTACTAACTTATTAATTTTTTGGTTGAAACTTCTGAAATGAAATTCAGGAGATGCTTGTTCCATAATTGAAATTTTGTTAAAAGAAATTTTTAACGCTAAAGATTGAGTCTTCTGAAATATTTGGAGCTTTGCTATACTAAAAGTTTCATTATGAAAATGAAGATGTTCTATGAGTAATTAATCTATATTGCTTTCTATCAAGTATCAAGTTATACTTGTTAGAAATATTTATATGATCAATTGTTTCCACTTCTTAGTACTAACTTATTTTGCTAAAATTGACAATATGTAGATTGGTGGAATTATTAGAGTAGCGATCAAGCTAATATTGATATTGATCAAACTAAGATGCGATCAGAGAGCGTGGAAAGAGAGAAAGAAGGACTGTATGGTTTTGGGTCTCAAGCAAGATAGTATTATTATAATTGACGTTATAGACAAATTATGTATAGTGGATGTTCTACAATTTAAATATACAACTATGTGTAACTTGAAATGTATTTTGGAATTAAGATTTTCTTATTCTTAGCTACACTGGAAAAAACATCGTGACTAATAATGCTTGCGGAAAATTCATCACTTTGTAGCTATATAATCTCTAAATTTGTAGCTAAACATATACATAATTGTTTACGTAACAAGAACATTGCTATATTCACTTCCCATAGCAAATAAAGAAAATCCTTCATGGCAAAAAATATGAATCCTTAGCTACATATGAAAATGTTTGTGGCAAACACTTCAATTCATAGCTATGAATTTCTTGAACTTGTAGCTAAATACAAGCTCTATTGCCCCCAAACTAAAATATAACAATAGCCATAAAACTTAATTTTTCGTCACAAATAAATTAAATCTTTTGCTACAACATAACATCTTGTGGCTACAGTATAAAGTTCACTACAATTTTTTTTTGGTCGTGGCAAAAGAATAAGATCATTTGCTATAAGCATATTCTTCGTGGCAAAAAAATATTACCAATATAGCTACACACACAAAAAATCCGTGGCAATAAGTATTAGTCCTTTGCCACGGATCATGTAAAGTCCGTAGCTAACTTTTAACTACGGTACTTCTTGCTACGAATGCTACGGAAGAAAATATGGTGGCTAAAGTGTTAAGCTACGGAAATTTTCATATTTAACTATAATGTATTTTGTAGCAATAGATGCATTATGTTGTAGTGTATGCATGAGCTTGGTGTGCAAATTATTAGAATTACAAGGAATATACTATACAGGTCCTACCTTAGATAAGAAGCTTTGGAGGTGAAGGATTAGGATAGAAGGTTAATAGGTAGTTGAGTTTCGTCGCACTGTGTGTGAGGCAGGTAGGGGGCTAGACTTTCCATCCTCTCTCTCATTTTTGTAGTGGTATTATTTTTGTATTGTGTAGATCAATATCTTTATATGTGTATTACTATGTGTTGCTTTATTTGTTCTGTATCTTGATATTTTGTTGTCGTATTTCCCTTATAATCCTGCATTGACTATATTTCTTTTGAGCCGAGGGTCTATCGGAAATAACCTCTCTACCCCATAAAGGTAGAGGTAAGGTCTTTGTACATCTTACCCTCCCCAGACCCCACTTGTGGGATTACACTGGATATGTTGTTGTTTTATACTACACAGGTCCTCTTGAACAAATTACCCCAATTTTTGTTCCAAAACTGGTGATAGTAGAACAGACAGGAATAGCTCACATAGTAAAGTCTATTGAGGAATTAGGTTTTGAAGACGACAAACTTGAGAAATAGCCAGAAATGGAATAAAGTTAGGAGGAAGGAACTCACAAGCCTTTAGCAGAAGCAAAATCACCTATGAGGGTAAATGAGGTGGAAGATAGAGTAATTTTTGCAAGTGTTGGTGACAATACAGAAGAGATGGAGGAAGTAGTTAAAATCAAAAAATATATAGAAGAAGTAGTGGCAGAGGTACTAGAAAGTTTGGGTGAAGGTGGCTTAAAGGAAAATGAATCATAAAAGGATCTTGAAAACCCAAAAATTATCCGAACATAATCACTGTCAGTCGATAACCAAGTGCCGACAGAAAAGGTCAATGAAACTGATCAAACACAAAAAGACATACAGATAGAACAGGTAATTCAACTTGATGCAGATAAGACTAATACTGAGAATGAAAATAATGATGAAGATGAGGTGCTCATTAAATTTGTGGTAAGGAAGGTCAGATCTAGGCTTAGAAAAGCATCAGGTGAGCCTGTTCTAAAGTTGGACAATGAAGGAGTTGAGGAAAGAGGCGCCTCAACACAACAAAGAACCCCACATACTAGGGGGCAGAAGAGTCTGAGTCAGAAGATCAGGACTTCAAGGACATTGAAAATCACTATGACTCTGAGGATCTGAAAGACCCAACTAAGCATTCAATGTTGGTGATCAAAAGACAGTCAATACTGAGAGGAAGAGTACTCACAGGCCATGGGGTACCTGAAATGGATTCACTGTTGGAAAGGATTGAGTACCAAGGATGGAGTAACCTGTTTCTTCCAAAAGATGAAAAGAGAAATGTGTGCAAGAAACAGGTATCGAGTTTTATGTCAATTCCACCTTTTATGGAGAGGAACTTATCAGCAATGTAATGGGAGTCAAAATAGTGTTGAATGCTCAAAAGCTGGGGAAATTCTGCATGTACACCATGAGGAATAGGCAATGTATGTCAAGAATGATTGGCTAACACTTCAAGGAATGGAAATTGTTGTGGATATCACTAGGAAGCTCGCAAATAATCGAACAACCAATCAACACAAGAGGGTACAGAAAAGGGACATGCCTAGACTCTATCAGTTGTACTTTGAAGTTGTTCATCACATGATTGTGCCAAAGAAGGAAGGAATGGGAGGGGAAACTTATTTAGCTATGGCACTCATGGGGCTTCTTGATACTAGGGTCCAAATAAATTTGCCTAGTCTTATGCTTCAGCGTATGCATATGATCACACTTCAGGAGAATAGAGGTTATGGACTAGCATATGGGTTCTGGTTAGCTGAAGTCTTCGAGCATTTTAAAATTCCCATTGAGGTATGACAATATTAGATGATGAAGGATTTCATTGGGACTGTGGAACAAATTGATCAACCAGTTCCAATCGAAGACGCTGGTGAGGAACTTCAAATCTTAAGGGACCATCTAGCACAAAGGAGGCTGAGATTGTTGTATTAAATGATAAACAACACTATAAATTGGGCATGTCACAGGACAAATATAAATGCGAGCAAGAAGCTCCGAATACTCTGATCGCAAGTTTACAACTAGCACTGGATAAGGACAAGAAGGAAAACACTGAGTATATCCAAAAATTGGTTGCCGCTCTTGCTAAAGATCCCTCATCTACCTCCAAACCATCCTCCTAAGATCCCTCAGTTAGCACCAGTCTTCACTCTTAAACTGTTTTGAACTTTAGTTTGTGTAAATTGGTTTGTATGTCTATTTAATGACTCTGATGGTGTTCTCTTTCATTGATAATGGATTTAGTATTGCTTCCGTACATCTCCATGCTGATTTTGTGATAACCATGTTCTAGTTTGAGATAGAAATTCTGTCATGCATATTTGTGATAGCCCAGTGGCCATGAGTTTAATATTGCTAAATTCAGTTTTTGCTAAACTAATCTGTAGTAACATTTTAATGATGCCAAAAGGGAGAACATATATGAGACATGGGGAAGATGATGTACGGTGTACTATGAAATCTAACCTGGTTCAATCTTGTTAGCGCTAAATCTTGTTCAGATTCTAGGAAATGAGCTGTCAAAACATATTGCACATTGAAGTGAAGAACTTAAGGTTTGTCATCATCAAAAAGGGAGAATTTGTTGGCACTAGCATGTCTGAGTTTTGATGATTGACAAAATGTACAAACGCCTGTGAACTAGTTGAGAGACAGGTGGGAAAAACATGCAACATAAGATGGTTAGAACATGTCCACAAACCTGATCACAAAGAATTCTTCAGGTGCAGTTGATGAATGAATCAGAGGACAAAGATCATGAGGAGGATAGGTGAAGGTGACTAAGATAACTCAGACAAAGTATTTCTGTCAAAGTAAAGAGAGTTGCATACAAAGCATATGAATCAGGTCTGCAAACATATTCCAACATAAGGCAAGACCATAATAAGACTCAGAGAGTTTGACAAGGCTGAAGACATGATTTATTCAAGCAAGGAATAAATCTAAATGAAGAAGAAAAAGATAGACACAGAGCGAAGAGCATGATGCATGAAACAAGTCTGTCAACATGTTCCATCATCCAACACAAAAGCAGGCTCACGATAGAGTTGAAGGAATGAATGAGAAGGGGATGATGAAACATGTTTTCGAACATGTTCTATCTCAGACAATGCAGAGATTCAGAGGCAAACAAACCAGGTGGATGAAACATGTTTCTGAACATGTTCCGGTGCATGTCCTACATCAACTAGGATTTGCAATTTTATGGTAAAGAATTGGCGGTCAAGTATGCAGATTTCCTTTCCATATTTTTTAGGATTAGTAAGAGTTCTAAACAGACAAGAAGCGGTCTCAACAAGGTAAGAATCCAAATACAACACAAACCCTAATATCTCATGGGCCCCTCAAAGAGGTTTTTGTATTTGCCGACCTGCTGTGCACTCAATGTTATAAATACCCAAGTCTTACCAAGAAGAAGGTTTGCACACCCACAAAGAGATATTTTAGAATATTGAGTGATCAAAGAAGACATCAAGAATATTCAGAATCTAGGCGTGTGTCCCTAGTACAAGAAGAAGATTGAAGAAGTTGTCAAATAAAGTTTATGTTTTACAGTTCTTGAGTCTAGAAAACTTGTATTAGGTTGGGATATCGAGATGTATCTTTATCAGCTTTATTAGAAGCATTAAAGTTAGACACAAAAATGTTGTAAATTCAACTTCAAGTTAGGGATCGACTTGATGGTTGCTTGCTAGTCAGAGGTTAGTTAGTAAGATAGGGATTAGAGGTTAGTTACAGAGGTTGTAACTTGAATTTGCAGAGGCTCACTGTTGTAGTGGAGTTTGGGAAAAATCCTACAGTGGTGTATGTTGTGATTTTTATCGCCCTTGTGAGCCGGGTGGTTTCCATGTAAAAGACATTGTGTTATTTACTTACCTACATTTTTTAACCTGCAAGAGGCTAGCAAAGAATAGGTAGAATAACGTGTTCCATCCTATAGGTGAAAATTGGAGACTGCATAGGATAGAAAGTAGGTCGTGCAACCTGACACTCTTTTTCTCCTCGTGCTCCTTGAACTTTTGTTGTCACTTTTCAATATGTCATTTCCTGCGACTCATATTCTGCAACCTATTGTTGATTACTTTTGGATCACTTATTACATCAACCAGGGATCGCGTGTCAAATCAGACCTAGTATATGAGCATTCTCCAAACAAGCCAGAAGGAAGGTTAGCTATAAGCTGGAGAATGTGTGAATCTACTTCACATATCTGACTGGAGAGGTGGCTCATGGTATGAGGTCCGAACTAAAGTGGTTCCATAGATTCATAAGATTCTGATGCAGCCGTGGAGGGTCTGTCAGCCCAGTGGAGGTCTCAAGAACACCCCGAATGAAGGAGATGCTACATCAATATTCCTTTTTTTCTACTCGTCATTAGGTCCCTATTTGAGCAATGGGTGAATGGGATTGTTCTACCCCGTATTTTTAGAGCATGAGCGTGACACGTGCTTCCTCTAGAAGAATTGACAACCAACCGTATCCCGTACTTTGTACGTTGGATTATTCGTAAGATGAAGTGGGGCCCACATGCTGGAGTTTTATGAAAGACATGTGAAGGGACATATGAGTAGTATATGGAAAGTTGAGTAAGTCCTAATAAGGACCCATGAGCCAAAAATGAGTGTAGGCCCTTCAAAAGGACGATTTAAGAAAACGTTTTCGGGTGATCTGAATTAGAGGGGCAAAAACGGTATTTTAAGTTTGGAATTTGGGAATACGCTCAGCAATGAAAGTTGTAGATAATTGAATTACCTTTCCAACCATAGGTCGTGGGCCCTCATACGATATCAGAATCAAAAGTTATGACCATTTTACTGAACGAAGGTCCAGTCAGAAAAGTTACTCTGCGCGAACGCGCAGAAGGAAATTATTTAAACCTGCGCGAACGCGCCCAAAGGGGACGCGAACGCGCAGAAGGAATTCAATGTCGGTTCAAGCAGAACCGAAAATGACTATAAAAAGGGGGAGACCCCCCTCATTTTCAGCCAAACCCACGAAAAACACCCCAAAAAAACTCTCCAAAAATCTGGAGAGTTCTCCCCAACTCCCCAAACCAAATTTTTGCCCAAACCAGGTATAATTTTCCAATTTCAGTCCGGATAGCGTATAGTTTTTGCTGCAGAATCATATAGTGGGCGTGTGGTGGCCTAAAATTAGCACGAAAAAGTGGAGATACAAAAGAATATTAAAGGGAGAAAGGTATGAATCTCTTCCTATTTATGTTAATACCAGTTTATTTACGAAGAAAGACGCGATTAAATAATTGTATACTGAGTTAATTAGTTATAAAAGTTGGAAAACAGCGTGTGGGCTGTTTTATGAGATATTTTGGAGTTGGAAACATTATAATTTATGTTGGTATTGTTGTTGTTGTTGTTGGTTGTTGAATTAAGAATTCGGGCTAGGCATATAAACAGGGGAGATGCTGCCCGATTTTCGGCAGAATATAAAATAGTATAATTTGAAGTATGGTACAAATGTGCGATGAAGAGACTAATATTAGTATGAATCCTCTTAAATGTAGACTTACGAGCTCGGACGCATAAGCGTAGCTAATAAGGCGCGGCGCAGGTATGTCAAGGCTACGCCCTTTCTTTCTATGGCATGATTCCTACGTGAGATGAGTTAAACGCTTCCATAACGTTTCATTTTCAAAAGCTAGAAGAAATGGTTTTAGAGCATGATTTCCTTCCTAAAGGTTTATAAATGTTTTTCAAAGTATTCGTTTTTCTCCAAAACCAAGTCCTATGATTTTTGAGGGCTTTTACGACCAAAACGATGAACATGATCATATAGTGACAACAATGATGCGTATATGAGAAAATGTCTATGATGAATATGACGAGAATATGTTTCTACCATGAACACGACGATATGAAAAATGATAAGCTATTTCTTGATTTCTCAATTCCATTTATGGACAATGACTATTTTAAAGGTTCCAAAGTATATGAAACGATATGTTGTGATCCTGTTTTATGTTTCCCGTGAAGTTACTCTTCATTGATAGTCTCGCCTTATTGTCCTAGTTCCTTCAAGGTGAGGCAAAGCGCCCATGGTTATTCCATAACATCATCGGAGGTTACCGACCTTACGTCACTCCGATAGGTACATGACTTTCCTTGGGCTCTCATGCATGCTAAATATGTACATGGGGGGAGGGAGGGGATACATGGGGATATGGGAAGGGATACATGTTCATTGCCACCTGGTCAGCTGGCGTTATCATCCCGGACGCGGGATATATGGGTGAGCCGACGTACTTCGGCGCTATGTGGGTGAGCCGACTTGTTCGGCGCTATGACATGATATGACCGGATAAGCATGCATGATTCCGCCTTCAGAGGCACTTATATGTACAGGTTACGGCTTTACATGATATGTTCCATATGTACAGATTACAGCTTTACATGATATGTTCCACATGTACAGGTTACAGCTTTACACATGATATGTCCTATATGTACAGGTTACATGTTCCATATGTATAGCTTACTCCCTTACACTTGATATGTCTCATATGTACAGGATACCCTCTTCTACATGATATGTTCTACATCTCCATACTGTTATTACACATGATTACATCCCCGACTGAGTTACTTTTCATGCCTTACATACTCAGTACATGCTCGTACTGACCCTCTTCTGGGGGCCGCGTTCCATGCGCGCGGTACACCCGCATGATCGAAGCCACTATAGAAGATGTTCCAGGCGCGGGAGTTGGCATCTCCATTTGCTCTGGAGAGTTGCCGGGTCAAGAGTCCTATGCTATGATGTCATGTTCGAGTTAGAGACTTTGCAGACAGAGTCGTGGGTCTAGAGTGTCAGCTTTAAAAAGGGTTCTACTAGTTGATGTGTTTTTACTATACATTATGTTACAGAGCCCTTATGGTTACAGACTGTGTTTAATTTGAGAAACGACAAAAAGATTTTAAAAATTTTACTATGTATTTTACTATCATTTGTTTTAAGAATCCAAAGAGAATATGTGTGTGATAAGAGTCAGCGGGTTCGCTCGGCTCCGAGTATGGGGTCGGGTGCCCATCACACCCTAGTAAGATCGGGGTGTGACAGGGATTTTCTGGGTCCCTCTGAGAATCATCTAGGCACTTTAACACCCCCGCGTCGTAGCACAACTGAGGGGTCAACAATGGAAAGAATAAGATCCTAGACCTCCCTTGATTGCCTCCTAAATCCCCCTTTGAGGTACTTTTGGACTGAAATTTAGTCTTGCGAAACCATTGAAGGAGCTCAGAGCTCAAGTTCAAAATTTGAAAACGACCTTCATTTTGAGTGGGTGATATCTCCAAAGATAAAAATATAAAGAGGAGTTCATATCTAATATTTGAGGATATTTTGGTAGTACTTCGGACTTAATTCAATCCTAGCTCGCCGAAGAAGACGACCACTTTGCAGCTCCAGTTTTCATCACTGCGAACGTATAATAGTATATATAATACACACACACAATGTATATATTAAATATATGTATATATTATATATAATAGTGTATAAGAATGTATATATAATGTATAATAGTGTACAAAATATATACACTGTTATACGTCATGCTATATAAATTTCAAAATTGGACAATGAAATAGCGAAGAGTGTGCTGAGGTGGCTTGTGGAAATAAGTAAAATAATAACATCGCAAGAAATTTGGCTTGCTGAAATTCTATGTAAACATATGTTGGTTAGTTTAAGCATAAATAATTATAGGGTTATGCATATAGTAAACCGTTTGTTTTGGCTGTATATTTGCGTAAGAACCCATCATGTTAGTGCACATAAACTTAAAACTTATATGACGCCGTGTTTTTTTTTTTTTTTTTAATTTCTATTCTTGAGTTCATTCTTCATTTAAATCATGCATTTTCAATGAAACATAAAATGTAGGGGGTGCTTATCGGATGGTTCAGTTGGATATTTGTGCTTAACTGTTCGGCTTATCGGTTATCGATTTTTAAATATACTAATCTACCAACCTAACTAATAAGATATCAGTTGGTTCGGTTTGGAGTTAACAGTCATCGGTTAGTTATTGATAAGCAAACAGAGTCAATTAAGAAAAAGAAAAATGACAAAACCCGAAAGACTCATTGTTGAATCTGCTTATGTAAAGCTGAATTGTGTTTGCTAACATATAACGTTTAGAGTATGAAATAGTTCACTCGACAGTTTGAACAACCAAGGTCTAACCACAAAATGTCTCAAACCATAGCTCCAAGCGAACAAATACATTTATCCCCCCTTCTTAAGTTCCTGCGTACGTGGACCTTCTTCCTTTTGAAGAGCTTGAGCTGGACACTAAGGCTACTAAAGCCATGGGTTGGGGTCCCAACTTTTTGGTGACCGCACTTTTTCCTTAAAGATGTTATGTATATTATTAAAAAAAAAATTATGCGTACTGTTAAAATTTAAAGAGAAATTTTAGGGGAGAAAGTACAATAACTTTTTATTTTTTGAGCGTTGCAATAATTGGGGAACGAAATAATTTTCAAGAAATTGTCTTAATTGGGTACCTATTTTATTGCATCATTTATATCCTGACAACTAATATGACCCACATTATTACTCATATATTTACCTTTTTCATTTGTAACGGTTTGCTTTTTACGTCGTGTTATGGCATAAAAGGCTACTACGAACTCATTGGTGCTCTTTCGAACTTTGTTTTTTAAAAGAGTCGAAAACCGGGGGTGAAGGGTTTATTCAAATACAGTGAAAAATTCTCCGTAATCTAGAGTTCTAGGTAAGGGTCCTGATGATTCCCTGGGGAAGGTGTTAGGCACCCCAGTATTAAGGATTCGTACTATACGGTTGACCTTCAAATTCTAATGTATGAGTATTTGCATGAATTGTCTATTTTGTGTTTGTTTTCTCGCATTTACAAAAGACTATCATTTTTTGTAAGTTTGCATATCATTTGGAAAGATTTGAGCATATCTCCATTATATATAGGGTATCGTAGTTTTCGGATTTATAATATCCGAGTATCACGTCACGACCCAACCCGCCATGACTGGCACCCAACTAAATCCTAGTGGGCGAACCAACACACAATACCTCTATTCATTCAAGTCTGATTTTATATTAAGCAAGTCAAACGATTATACTCATTCATGCATCAAATAAATGGGTAAATCATGCCATAAAATACTAAAACAGTTGCGGAAGTCTAACTATTACAAATTCCCCAAAATCCGAAAGTCATCGTACAGGACTCTAAGCCAAAACACGTCTAAGAACTGAAATCTATCTAATGAATATCCATAATGTCCAGAAAAGAAAAGACATCATAAGTAGAAGATCCTCGAGCGGCCTAGCATGAGAAGAAGTTCACCCCAAAATCTGTCAGCAAATCTCCTCCACGCTAGATATGAGGACGAGTAGCGGTCTTGTTATACCCCACGTTTTCAAAGCATAAGTATGACATGTGCCTCATCGCAGTAATGAAGTGTCGGAGACGTCCCATGGTGTTTTGAAGGGCACAAACCATGGAAAGTACGTGACAACGAAGAAAAAGGGTGAATTACGACCTAGTAAGTCGTAATCGGGAAAGAATATTTTGAAACACGAGGATATGGCCATTATCAGTATAATGAATGACGAATATCATGTATGGAGAGTTTCGGAATATTTCGAGATCGAGTAGAGTGAAGGAAATAAGCTCGACGAAAATTTGGGAAATGCTGGGCGAATTTTAGTCAACTTTGAAGGCGCATATCTAATAGTATATGTGGAGTTTTAAGGTGTTTTAAAATCCTAAAATGAAGTTCGTCGAGTCTAGTTTGTAATGAAACAAACCGTTCGTCGATAGGACCTCGGAGTAGAGAATTATAGACGTTACAAACTGAACTGTCGCGCAGTAAAACCAAGCTGCACAAAGATCGCTCAGCACCGCTACGATCGTGGCTACAAAGTGAAACCGACTTTTGGCTTTTTTTAAAAGGGACAGAAAACCTATTTGTTTCAAAGACAAAAAAAAAGTTCCAAAATTTCCAGAAAATTCACTTCTCTCCCTTCCTTTCTACATAATTAAATTGAGGGATTTTATGGCTAATTGAAGGAAAAAGATGGAGAAGGTAAGGTTCCACCTCTTTTACCTATGTTATGGATGATTTGTGTATGTTTTGGCATGTAGAAATGAATGAAAATCATGAAATTGGTGCATGTTGGTGTTGGCCGAATAGGGTCGTTTTTTGGTAGCTTATAGCGAATTGATTTTACTTAGTATTTTGGTCGTTGTTGTCATGGATTATGTGATGAGAATAAATGTATTGAATGATTCAAGTTGAATATGTAATTGTTGTGTGGTGGCCGTGTATGTGTAGTGTAGTGTAGAAGTGAAGACTTAATTTTATGTAGTGCAATTTGGTTGTTGTGTTGTGGATTATGTGAAGTTAAAATGAAAGTTTAATGGTCCAAATGAAGCGTGGTTGTTGTTGGGCTGTTTTAGAACTAATGTGATTCTAATATGGTTTCTTGTATTTTTGAGATTAATGTTGTTAAAGTATGGATTGTTAGTATGGTTTATGAATTTGGAAGAAAAGAAATGCGTTGTTGATATTTCCTTGGACTTGGAAGGTTTCGGGTTGCCTTATGTTTTGGTTGAGTGTTTTGAATAATTTTGTGGATTGTTGGAAATGTTATTGAATCATGTTTGAATGGTTTTGGATTGGTATTTGAACGCGTGGGCAATGATGTTGGGTTGATTATATATGTCGATATGGTAAAAAGAATTTGGAAAGGGCTTGTAATACTAAGAGATGATTTAGAAAAAGGTCGAATAAATAAGTAAAAACATTGATATCTACCTCGGGCGAACTCGCCTCAACATTCGAGGACGAATGTTTTTAAAGGGGAGGATGTTATACCCGCGTTTTCGCAGCATAAGTATGACATGTGCCTCATCGCAGTAATGAAGTGTCGGAGACGTCCCATGGTGTTTTGAAGGGCACAAACCATGGAAAGTACGTAACAACGAAGAAAAGGGTGAATTACGACCTCGTAAGTCGTAATCGGGAAAGAATATTTTGAAAACACGAGGATATGGCCATTATCGGTATAATGAATGACGAATATCATGTATGGAGAGTTTCGGAATATTTCGAGATCGAGTAGAGGAAGGAAATAAGCTCGACTAAAAATTGGGGAAATGCTGGGCGAATTTTTAGTCAACTTTGGAGGCGCATATCTCATAGTATATGTGGAGTTTTAAGGTGTTTTAAAATCCTAAGATGAAGTTCGTCGAGTCTAGTTTGTAATGAAATAAACCGTTCGTCGATAGGACCTCGGAGTAGAGAATTATAGACGTTACAAACGAATCGTCACAAGAAACCAGCACCGCTACAACATCAGTTAAAGCATCGCTACAAGATTGTAGCTACAAAGTGAAACCGACTTTGGCTTTTTTTAAAAGTGGGGAAAAACCTCTTTGTTTCAAAGACAAAAAAAGTTCCAAAATTTCAAAGAGAAAAATTCAGCCCCTCTCCCTTCCTTTCTACATAATTAAATTGAGGGATTTTATGGCTAATTGAAGGAAAAAGATGGAGAAGGTAAGGTTCCACCTCTTTTACCTATGTTATGGATTATTTGTGTATGTTTTAGCATGTAGAAATGAATGAAAATCATGAAATTGGTGCATGTTGGTGTTAGCCGAATAGGGGCTGTTTTTGGTAGCTTATAGCGAATTGATTTTACTTAGTATTTTGGTCGTTGTTGTCATGGATTATGTGATGAGAATGAAGGTATTGAATGATTCAAGTTGAATATGTAATTGTTGTGTGGTGGCCGTGTATGTGTAGCGTAGTGTAGAAGTTGAAGACTTAATTTTTATGTAGTGCAATTTAGTTGTTGTGTTGTGGATTATGTGAAGAAATGAAAGTTTAATGGTCCAAATTGAAGTGTGGTTGTTGTTGGGCTGTTTTAGAACTAATGTGATTCTAATATGGTTTCTTGTATTTTTGAGATTAATGTTGTTAAAGTATGGATTGTTAGTATGGTTTATGAATTTGGAAGAAAAGAAATGCGTTGTTGATATTTCCTTGGACTTGGAAGGTTTGGGTTGCCTTATGTTTTGCCGAGTGTTTTGAATAATTTTGTGGATTGTTGGAAATGTTATTGAATCATGTTTGAATGGTTTGGATTGGTATTTGAACGCGTGGGCAATGATGTTGGGTTGATTATATATGTCGATATGGTAAAAAGAATTTGGAAAGGGCTTGTAATACTAAGAGATGATTTAGAAAAAGGCTGACAAATACGGGTAAAAACATTGATATCTACCGCGGGGCGAACTCCGCTCAACATTCGAGGACGAATGTTTTTAAAGGGGGGAGGATGTTATACCCCCGCGTTTTCGAGAGCATAAGTACGACATGTGCCTCATCGCGTAATGAAGTGTCGGAGACGTCCCATGGTGTTTCTGAAGGGCACAAACCATGGAAAGTACGTAACAACGAAGAAAAGGGTGAATTACGACCTCGTAAGTCGTAATCGGATTTAATATTTTGAAACACGAGGATATGGCCATTATCAGTATAATGAATGACGAATATCATGTATGGAGAGTTTCGGAATATTTCGAGATCGAGTAGAGTGAAGGAAATAAGCTCGACGAAAATTTGGGAAATGTCAACAAATTTTTAGTCAATTTTGAAGGCGCATATCTCATAGTATGTGTGGAGTTTTAAGGTGTTTTAAAAGCCTAAGATGAAGTTCGTCGAGTCTAGTTTGTAATGAAACAAACCGTTCGTCGATAGGACCTCGGAGTAGAGAATTATAGACGTTACAAATCCAACCTCACAACGCGAAACCAGCACTCGCTACAGCACTTATTGGCTGATCAAGTGAAACCGACTTTGGCTTTTTTTAAAAGGGACAGAACCTCTTTGTTTCAAAGCAAAAAAAGTTCCAAAAATTTCGTAAAATTCAGCCCCTCTCCCTTCCTTTCTACATAATTAAATTGAGGGATTTTATGGCTAATTGAAGGAAAAAAGATGGAGAAGGTAAGGTTCCACCTCTTTTACCTATGTTATGGATGATTTGTGTATGTTTTGGCATGTAGAAATGAATGAAAATCATGAAATTGGTGCATGTTGGTGTTGACCGAATAGGGGCTGTTTTTGGTAGCTTATAGCGAATTGATTTTACTTAGTATTTTGGTCGTTGTTGTCATGGATTATGTGATGAGAGAATGAAGGTATTGAATGATTCAAGTTGAATATGTAATTGTTGTGTGGTGGCCGTGTATGTGTAGCGTAGTGTAGAAGTGAAGACTTAATTTTATGTAGTGCACTGTTGTTGTGGATTATGTGAAGAAAATGAAAGTTTAATGGTCCAAATTGAAGTGTGGTTGTTGTTGGGTTGTTTTAGAACTAATGTGATTCTAATATGGTTTCTTGTATTTTTGAAATTAATGTTGTTAAAGTATGGATTGTTAGTATGGTTTATGAATTTGGAAGAAAGGAAATGCGTTGATATTTCCTTGGACTTGGAAGGTTTCGGGTTGCCTTATGTTTTGGTTGAGTGTTTTGAATAATTTTGTGGATTGTTGGAAATGTTATTGAATCATGTTTGAATGGTTTTTGATTGGTATTTGAACGCGTGGGCAATGATGTTGGGTTGATTATATATGTTGATTTGAACGTAATTGGAATCGTCGCATTGTAAAAAAGGTTGTTGATGTTAAAGTGCGTTTTGAATTAATGGTTGATGTTGTTAAAATGTTTGTTGGTATTGTTGTTGATGAATTTGGCCGAGTTAAATTCTCGGGGTGTTAAATTTACAGGGGAAATGCTACCCAAATTTTTGTAAATAAAGTGCGAACTTAAAATGGGATTCCGAGGTGCCTATGACTAATGTTTGGTGTCTAATGACGTGTTGTAGATTTTGAGAAGCCGAGACTTGAGTTTGGATTAGCTTAGGGAGCAATCAAGGTATGTAAAGCTTATCCTTCTTTCCTTTTGGCATGTCTTAGACGCAAGTAAGTTATGATGTATTATGAGCTTCTTGGGAAATTTATTCATAAAATCCGAGCATGTTTACGATGCTTATTTGCTTCTTGATGTTGGCACCTTTATATGGTCAAGCTATGGTTTATATGTCTTTATATGATTGCTTACCAATGTTGCATAAAGAGTTTTGTTTTAAAAAAAAAAGTTTTGTTTTCAAAAAAGTTTTGTAACTACGAAAGTCCGTAACTTTCACAGACAGAACCGGATCGCTTTGATATCTTCGCAAATGATTTTATGACGAGTAATGACCTTAATTTTCATAGGCGAGCCCGGATTGGGTTGATGCTCGTCCGTGGGTCCCGCGATTTTCTATGTTTGGCTCTAACGACCCATTTTTGAAAGAATTTAATATGACTACCTTTCCGACCCCCCGAGTATGATTACTTATTTATCTGTTGAGTCTGAAATAAGGATTTTTATGTATGGGATTTTGATACGTGACTATGGTTTCTGAAGTTCGATTTGATATGTTCCCGAGTGATATTCGGAAGAAAATCTGATTTGACTACTGTTTTGGTTTATAAATGATGGTTCGTTTTGGTTGAACTATTGAGTCTTTGAAAATGTTTTAAACTATATTTGGTTACTCACGATTAGTTCATGCATTTCGTGGTTATGATGTTATGATGTGTATTCCGGATTATGATGTGTCCGGTTCGCCGAGCCCCTTTTTGGTCGGGAACCGTGTATGTATTATGGTGTTATGGCGTGTCCGGTACGCCGAGCCCCTTTCGGCCGGGTACTGTGTATATATGTTACGTTATATGTTATGGCGTATGGATTCCGGAATATGATCCGTTTGTATCGAGGCCGGGTGGGGCAACCCAATGGTGGGGCAAACCCTGTGGTGGCAAACCCATACGAGGGGGCAAAAATGATGAGGCAAAATTCCACATTGGTTTAGGCAAATCCCACACCGGTTTGCAAATCCCACATTGGTTTAGGCAAATCCCACATCGGTTAATGGCATCTCATATGATCGATCATGATGTTATGATGCGCTACGGTATGTATATGGAATATTTATTTACTTGTGTCACTCGTTCCATTGTGGGCGGGATATGGTTCATGACATTGATATGCGTAATTCGTATTTCAGGAGTAAGCATTTTGACATTCTGATTATCCTATTTGTCTTCTGAACCCCTTATGTATGATTTGTATGTCGATGTAAGTACTTTGGTATTCTAAGTTATTATGCTCACTTTCCACTCTCGACTTTCGGTTAATACGTTCGTATTTTCGTTTCTTGCATACCATATTCCGTACTAACCCCTTTTTCTTCGGGGTCGCGTTTCATGCCGCGCAGTAACCACAAATGAGTAGGTGATGTTAGCGTAAGATGTTCCGAGTGGATTGGCGAGCTCCGTTTTCTTCCGGAGGCCGCCGATGTCGGGGGTATCATCGTTTTTGTATGGTATCCTGGAGTTAAGTTAGGGCTTGCGAGGGCAGGTGTCGTGTGTGTGATATGTCGGTTTGGTGAGCGAGCGCGTAAACGATGTATTATTATGCATTATCTTTCAGATTTGTTTTGTAATCGGCTATGTAGCCGATATCAAGAGACGCATTATGTTGCAAGGCATTTGTTTTGACTACGTATTTTATTTGATTTGAAAAAGATTTAAAAAGTATGATGTTCTTTGAAAAATTTCCTTCTGCATTTTGACACGTTTTGCGAGCCCAGTATGATTATGTGTATTACGAAAGTCTGGGGGTTCGCTCGGCCCTAGGTAAGGGTCGGGTGCCCATCACACCCTATCGGATTAAGGGTGTGACTAGTCTCTATATCAAATCTGCACTCAAAGAATGCAGCAAGGTAGTATCAATACAAACACTATGTACCAGTAAGCATCATAGGCCGACTAAGATTAGTTTCATGCATACCATATGAAATCAATAAAATAAACAAGCTAATCAATCATACATGAATATCAATGCATCCAACGAGTCAACCACAGACAAATAATACAAATCACTGGATTGCCTAGAATCACAAACACGTTAACTACCACGGTGATAAAAGTACACTATTCCCGCTCCGTACACACAAAGTACCGTGTCATAGCTCGATAGTCATGACCTGCAGGACCCATTGGTGTCTACGTACTACTCTTCCAGAACACTCGCTGGACTGACACAACCTCCGCTCCGGGAATGAACCTCGAACGCCGGATATAACAATAAACCTCTCATTTTCGGAACTAGCCTCGACCACGAGCCCATAATTCTAGGCCACATATACGTGCACAAGAAATTTCCTTAACATCCGTATTCACCTCATCTTTCATGTCACAAACCCTCGAGAAGATTATATTAACTCTCATCACGGACAACCATTGCAGAGTAAATCACACAGGAATAATGGCATAAAGCCTACACAACATTCAATCACAACACATAGGAGCTTAACCACACATTATCATGTAATGAAATACTAGACATGCTTTCTCCTAATGAAATCACAAACATACATTCAACTAACCAAAGTCTAACTCAAGTAAACCGTAACCTACCTCAAAGCGAGAATGAATCCCAGTCACTCTACTACAACTTCCTTTCCTCGAAGCCTCGTAACGCTCAAAGTTCAGAAATAGAGGGCTCAATGAGTCATAATACTCAATCACAAGTTCCAACGCAAGAAATACCCTTCCGCTCCCATTCCAAGGGTTGGATGATTTTCTAGGTGATAACAACCTATTTAGACTCTTAGTAATCATTAATCATCACTTTATAACAACATTCATCAATATTTCCATTACAAGCAGTTTTCTATGGCAAGACACCATTTTTATATAACCCTAGGTCTCTAATCACTTAGCTTATGTCTCTAAATGTTCGATTTACGATCTAGAACAACTAACCAACGCATTTAGATGATAACTAAGCGATAATAATCATAACCCAACAAGTTTAGAAGTTCCATTAATATTCTAGGGTTTTTAATTTAATTCCCCATTAAAAACCCTGGGATGATTAACTAAGGGGGAAAG
>NC_081349.1:6037837-6059967 GCF_029784015.1 Lycium ferocissimum | reverse complement strand
GCAAAAAACCTTGAAATGGTATTAATTTAACCATTTAAGACTGATTTGCATTAATGACCTTAATTAATTTGCCCATAGTTTGGACATTTCAATTAAAGCCATTAAGAATTCAAAATTTGCAAAATTGACTCCAACTATATTAAATCATGACTTGGTTAATTATGAGGCGGTCATTTATGCAATACACAACAATTGAGACTAAGTTACAATTTTGTCAAAACAAATTTGTCAATTGAAACAGTTATATAAACATACAAAATTTAAAGCCTGAGGGGTGAAATGGTAAATTCTCTTAATTACTCAAATTCTTCTGATAAATATAAGATAAATTGCCTTCTTATCTGATTTTCTTGATTTGATTAATTAAATGAACAATTGTTTAAAATTGTTCTGCTGTTGATTAATTATAAAAGTATTTCATAAATGCTGTAAAAATGTTGGTAAGTTTCTAAATAATTAATAAAGCCTTGGGGTTCCTCTATTAATTTAGAGAAGTAAAATGTTGTTCTGAATAATTATGTAAAAATCATTGATTCTTCCGTGGGATGTGCAAATTATTTTATTTATTATCCAAGGACCCCGAGTAATCAAAATAATTTATGGGAGGTCAAAAATCAGGTGTCAACATCATTCCCCTTTTACTATTCTTATTCTCATTCTGAAGTCTCTCAAACACCTATAAAACTTATAGTTGCTTACAAGTTACAGAAGATCAAAATTTGCTTTTTGGTGTCTTCTTCAAAATTTGAAGCATTGCAACAAGTAATCATTATATTGAAGCAACGCAACACTATTTCGATATCATTATATCAACTTATCACATTCTTGAGTCAAGTTTTATTATTCTAACTTTATTTTATATTTTTTCATTAAAAATAAGCTATATTATCAATTGAAAAGGAATTGTTAGAGCAAATTGACTATAAAACAGTAATTAATGACTTCACATCTAAAAAAACTAGAAAAGTGGAATTTAAATAAACAAAATATGACGGTCGTATTATTTTTTTTTAAAAAAATTAGGGCCTCATTTTAATGTTTGGTTTTAGGCTCCAATCTTGTTGAGATGACCCTGAGCTTGAGTTCATAACAAGAATAACTTCCATTGGAACTAATCTATAAGGTAGCGGGTAATGTTTGGCAACTGTCACGACCCAACCCGCAATGATTGGCACCCACGCTAACTCCGAGTGGGCGAACCAATACGTCTAACTATCTACTCATTCAAGTCCATTTTTATTTAACCAATTCATAACAGTTAAACATAAGATAAATCAATAACTAGCCATGCTATAAAATAATAATGTAAATGCGGAAGTCTTAAATATTACAATCCCAAAATCCAAAAGTCACCGTATAGGAACTCTAATCCAAAACATGTCTAAGGAATGTATACTGTCTGAAATAAATAACCATTAATGTCTGGAATAGAAATAGACATTACAAAAAGAAGATCTTCGGGCAGGTTGGCATGGATAAAATCTCACCCTCAATCTGTTAGCAAATGGCCTCAACGCTAAATATGAGGTCGGGTAGCAGTCTATGGATCACAATCTGCACTCAAAAGAATGCGCAAAGGTAGTATCAAGATAAAACACTATGTACCGGTAGATATCATAGGCCGACTAAGATTAGTATCATGCATGAATCATAAAATCAATAAAATAGACATGCCAGTCAATAACACATAATCAATAGCCCAACAACAAGTCAACCAATGATATTAAAAATCAAGTCAACGGAAGCAAACAACAGAAATAAGTCTCCCGACAACATTCTCACTACTCAGTCACTGATCACTCGTGACATACATGCTAATTGGTGTCATTGCCCAATAGTCATGACCTGCAGGGGACCCATGGAGTCCATGTAGCACTCGTTCTGAACGAACCTCGTACACACGAGCCTATAATCTAGGTCACGTCCTCACCCCTGTGGAGTCAAATGAGCCTTTCCATATATATATATATATATATATATATATATATATATATATATATATATATATATATATATATATATATATATATGTCACATCACTTTCAACAATCGATTAACAATTTGCATCTCAATTTCATCAAGAAGATCATATTAACTTCTCACCACAAATATCATCAAATGGTAGGTCATAACACAGCGAATAGTGGCACTAAGCCCACATAATCACCCAATCAATAGCATATAGGAATTCAACCACATACATTATGCCTGAGGACTAGACATGCTTTCTCCTATTAATTTCATAACACATACAATCAACTAATCAAAGTCTAACTCAAGTAGATCGTAACGTACCTTAACTACAGAGCTGGAACAATGCGAACCACTCCGCTATAGCCTTTCCCTTCCGTAAAGCTACGGAATGCTCAAAGTCTAGCAATTAAGATGCTAAATAAGTCACAAACACTCTAGTCAACAATATCAATGCAATGAACACCCTTCCACTTTACCCCTTTCGAATGGGTGAATGATTACTAGGCGTAAATCATCCTAACATTGGTCTTAGCAACCACACATTATCAATTTATAAGGTTATTCAATCAAGTTATCTCTTACAAGAGGTTTCTATGGTCAAGCTACCATTTTTATGAAACCCTAAGTCTTAATTCACTTAATTCATGCCTCTAATGGATCAATTCTTGATTAGAAAGTGATAACCCAAGCCTTTAGATGATAATCCCACAACAGCAATCATAACCCACTAACTATTGAGAGTCTATTAAGTTCTAGGGTTACTATTCCCAATTCACCATTGTAAACCCATTAGAAGGATGAAAATCTTAGAGATGAACGCGTAATGAAGGAAAGAATGGTTGAGACATACCTCTCAAGAATATTGTTGCCCTAGCTTAGAGTTTTGCCCTATGTGCTCCTTAAAAACTGTTTTGGAGTTTTATGAATAAAGAATTCGGAACTAAGTGTTTAAAAATCGGGATTCTATCCCCGTCGACAGTTGCGGCAGTCAAACCGTTTCTGCAGTGGTCTCGCGATAGCGAGTAAGTGCCCGCTGTAGTGGACCTCACTAAAACCTTCCCTCCGTTGTGGCGAGCCTGGTCTCGCTATAGCGCAAGCACAACAGTGGTCCAGTGCCCACCATAGCGGACACCTACGTTCTCGATTGACCGCAGTGGCGAGAGACCCGCGGGCCACTGTAGCGGTACATCCCCCGCCACAGCGGTACCACTGAACCAGTGAGCTCGCTAATTTCACAGTTTTTCACTCTACCACACAACACTTCATCCGAGGCCTCAAAAACATAAATAAAACATGCACATAAATGTAAAAACACCATACGGACTCACCCGTGGCCTCGGAATTCCCAATGGAGGTCTAATTTCCTATGTCACCCCCCAACGGACTCAAAACAACCAAACAATAATCACAAGCAAACTAATTTCCCAGTTCTTAGACTTCTACGTTTGAGTTTCTATTAGCTCATTCTACCTTGGGAAAGGTTCTATTTGGTAGGGCGATCTTAGATTTTCCATAATGACTGGGAGGGTTGTAACATCAGATACCAATTAAAGCACCGTTCGTCCCCGAACGAACAAGGATCAAGAATCTAGGAAAAAAGTATCTATCTCGGCGAAAATGTCACACCCTAATTTCCGATAGGGCATGATGGGCACCCGACCTTTACTTAAGGCCGAGCGAAACCGCAGACTCTCATAATACTCATAACCATACCGAGCCCACAAAACATAACATAAGCACATGGTGAAAATTTTTCAAAGAACAACATTCTTTTCGCCTTTTTCGAATCAAATAAAATCTGTAGTCACAACAAATCTGTAACGTAATGCATAATAATACATCGGCTTACATAGCCGATTACAAAACTGACATATCACCCACACGACACTGTCTGCAAAGTCTCTACCAACACCTCAGATACCACACAAACGCACTCAGACTCGGCAGTACTCCGGAGGAAATGGAGCTCGCCAATCTAGCTGGAACGTCCTCTGCCGACATCATCTACTCATCTGTGGGTACCTGCGCGGCATGAAACGCAGCCTCCGAAGAAAAGGGGGTCAGTACGAAATATGTACTGACTATGCAAAGCATAAAATACGGAAAACGAAATCATAACCGAAGTCAGAAGTACAGAAAGTGAGCACCATAGTCAGAATACCAAAGTGTGTGCATCCAACATACAAACCATACATAAGAGGTACAGGAGACAAATATGAAAATCAGAAGGCCAAAATGCTTCGCTTTCTTTCAACAAAACATTTCTGTCTTATATATACGGATGATCAAACGTATCCTATGAGCTGACATTAACCGACTGATCATAATCCAGACTGTCAAAATCACATATCATATGCATATACACATACCGCGGCCAAGTATCCAGCGGTCAATATCGCACATACCGCGGTCAATATCACACATACCGCGGTCAAGTATCCAGCGGTCAATATCACACATACCGCGGCAAGTATCCAGCGGTCAATATCACACATACCGCGGTCAAGTATCCAGCGGTCAATATCACACATACCTATACATATACCCATACACATATACATACACATACACATACACATACACATGTACACACACATACCGCGGCCAGGAACCCAGCGGTAATATCACATATATACATACCGCGGCCAGGAACCCAGCGGTAATATCACATACACGTACCGCGGCCAGGAACCCAGTGGTAATATCACATACACATATACCGCGGCCAGGAACCCAGCGGTCAATAACACACACACACACATATACCGCGGCCAGTAACCCGGGTAAATGTAACAATAACGCACGAACGTAATCACGAGTAACCAAATACGCTTAATCATTTTCAAAGACTTAATAGGCTAATCAAAACGAGCCATCGTTTATAAACCAAAACAGTGGTTAAATCAGATTTTCTTCCGAACGTCACTCAGGAACATATCAACCCGAACTTCAGAAACCGTAGTTACGTATCAAAATCACATACATAAAAATCCTTATTTCAGACTCAACAGATAAATAAGTAATCATACTCGGGGGTCGGAAAGATAGTCATATTGAATTCTTTCAAAAATAGGTCATTAAAACCAACATAGAAAGTCGCGGGACCCACGGACGAGCGTCAACCCAATCCGGGCCCGCCTATGAAAATTAAAGTCCTTATACGTTATAGAATCATTTGCGAAAATATAAAAGCCATCCGGTTCTGTTTGTGAAAGTTACGGACGTTCGTAGTTTTCGGAATCGTTTAGGAACAAAACTCTTCTTTTTAAAAAAAAAAAAAACTAACTTTTGTGCAACTTTTGAAATTTAGCCATACAAAAGACATAAGATCCTTTTGGAACAAACCGTGTACGTAGCATTTCAAATCCTAACCATATCAAGGACATACGGATCATAGCTTGACCATATTAAGGATGGCAACATCACAAAGCGGATACGAATCATAAACATGTTCGGATTTTTCGAATAGAATTACCTCCAAGGCTCATAACATATCATACCTTACTCATATCTAAGACATGCCCAAAAGAAGGAAAGGTAAGCCTTACATACCTTGATTGCTTCCTAAGTTAATCCAAATTCAAGTCTCGGCTTCCCAAAAATCCTTTCCACTTTGTTCTTCACTTGTCTAGGGTTGAGATTTGCAAGAACCAAGGATTTGTTTGCTCCAACGACCACTTCATGTTGTTTAGGGCCTTCCAATTAGTTGAAACACATGAAGAAAATAATTTTTAGGGATCAATTTTCCATGGCCAATTTCGGCCAGCTTTGGCCGAGACTCACCCTCTCTCTTTCTTCATATTTTCTCCAAGCTTCTAAGTGATAAGATGATGACTAAATGACTTGCTAGTCATCCAATATATGCATACACAATTCCTCCATGTGTACCATGGACCACATACTCTTGGATGAATTTTATTTGGCCACAACATGGGTGGCATCCCACTAGTGCCACACGGCCACATCCATATTTTCATGAAAAATTAATAACTTCCTCTAATTCACTTTTGACCCCAAATTTTCCTTATTCCAATTTTACCCTTAACATTCCTTACTAATAAAAGGATGAATATGCAACTTATGCACTTTTAACAAAATCGGAAAAATTTACAACCTTGTCCTTAACTTGTCGCAACCGACTTAGAATATTCCAACGTACAAATTACGGGGTATAACATCCTTTCCCCCTTTAGAACATTCGTCCTCGAATGTTCAACTAATCGTATAGGGTCTTAAGGATCTCGAGGGTTTCCTTTATTACCATAGCACACAATCTCTCCTACCAATCATATCTCTTAATATCACAAACCCTTTCCAAATTCTTTTTACCATATCGGTGTCGACTTCCGATTACCATTACTATCGATCCAGCTATTAACTTATTTCTCAAAATCAGCCGCACTTGCAGCTTGGCCAAATCTTACCCTTACTATTGACACACCCTTTCAAAACATATCACATATCCATATCTCATTCTCTTTTATTTCTGGAAGGAAAGAAAAAAAAATTCGGCAGAGCTTCCTCTGTATTTCTTACTATCTCAAAACCTGTACACAGGAAATACCAACAATGCCTCACAGGGCCAAAATACATATATACATATCATATCATATCACAGCCTCACAGGGCTCCCAATATCGATAATAGTACGAAAATGGCGAACATACCTCATATGCCCAACTCAAACTGCACCTGTTACATTTTCTTGTTTACTTTCCTTTTCAGTTTTCCACTTGTATCTCAATCGTACTTCAATATCTCATCCGACATACATTTTTCATACCTTTGCTTACCTACGTACTTTGTGACTTCCAACATCATCAATCGCTTTCTTCTATCAGTGTCATTCTTGGTACGCAATCACAAATCGAGTAGTAGGAGTCCCATCTCCTATGACTTGGCCCTATGGCACGATCTCGTATATGAAAGAAGAGTAACCAACCTAAATGCCCGGTAGCCTCACGTTTATAAATGTGTGCGCGCAACACACCATAAACAAGACTCTACTTGACACGACTTGCGTACAACCCCTAGGACGAACTGGCTTCGATATCAATTTGTCACACACAATTTCCGATAGAGGCATGATGGGCACCGACCTTTACTTAAGGCCGAGCGAACCATGACTCTCATAATACTCATAACCATACCGGGCCCACAAAACATAACATAAGCACATGGTGAAAATTTTTCAAAGAACAATATTCTTTTCGCCTTTTTCGAATCAAATAAAATCTGTAGTCACAACAAATCTGTAACGTAATGCGTAATAATACTTCGGCTTACATAGCCGATTACAAAACTGACATATCACCCACACGACACTGTCTGCAAAGTCTCTACCAACACCTCAGATACCACACAAACGCACTCAGACTCGGTAGTACTCCGGAGGAAATGGAGCTCGCTAATCCAGCTGGAACGTCCTCTGCCGATATCATCTACTCATCTGTGGGTACCTGCGCGGCATGAAACGCAGCCCCCGAAGAAAAGGGGGTCAGTACGAAATATGTACTGAGTATGCAAAGCAGAAAATACGGAAAACGAAATCATAACCGAAGTCAGAAGTACAGAAAGTGAGCACCATAGTCAGAATACCAAAGTGCGTGCATCCGACATACAAATCATACATAAGAGGTACAGGAGACAAATATGAAAATCAGAAGGCCAAAATGCTTCGCTTTCTTTCAACAAAACATTTCTGTCTTATATATACGGATGATCAAACGTATCATATGAGCTGACATTAACCGACTAATAATAATCCAGACTGTCAAAATCACATATCATATGCATATACACATACCGCGGCCAAGTATCCAGCGGTCAATATCGCACATACCGCGGTCAAGTATCCAGCGGTCAATATCACACATACCGCGGTCAAGTATCCAGCGGTCAATATCACACATACCGCGGTCAAGTATCCAGCGGTCAATATCACATATACATATACCGCGGCCAGGAACCCAGCGGTAATATCACATACACGTACCGCGGCCAGGAACCCAGCGGTAATATCACATACATGCATACCGCGGCCAGGAACCCAGCGGTCAATGTCACACATACACATATACCGCGGCCAGGAACCCAGCGGTAAATGTAACAATAGAACGCACGAACAGAATCACGAGTAACCAAATACAGTTTAATCATTTTCAAAGACTTAATAGGCTAATCAAAACGAGCCATCGTTTATAAACCAAAACATGGTCAAATCGATTTTCTTCGAACGTCACTCGGAACATATCAACCCGAACTTCGAAATCGTAGTTACGTATCAAAATCACATACATAAAAATCCTTATTTCGGACTCGACCGTATAAATAAGTAATCATTCTCGGGGTCGGAAAGATAGTCATATTGAATTCTTTCAAAAATAGGTCATTAAAACCAACATAGAAAGTCGCGGGACCCACGGACGAGCGTCACCATCCGGTTCTGTTTGTGAAAGTTACGGACGTTCGTAGTTTTCGGAATCGTTTAGGAACAAAACTCTTCGTTTTAAAAAAAAAAACTAACTTTTGTGCAACTTTTGAAATTTAGCCATACAAAAGACATAAGATCCTTTCGGAACAAATCGTGTACGTAGCATTTCAAATCCTAACCATATCAAGGACATACGGATCATAGCTTAACCATATTACGGATGCCAACATCACAAAGCGGATACGAATCATAAACATGTTCGGATTTTTCGAATAGAATTACCTCCAAGGCTCATAACATATCATACCTTACTCATATCTAAGACATGCCCAAAAGAAGGAAAGGTAAGTCTTACATACCTTGATTGCTTCCTAAGTTAATCCAAATTCAAGTCTCGGCTTCCCAAAAATCCTTTCCACTTTGTTCTTCACTTGTCTAGGGTTGAGATTTGCAAGAACCAAGGATTTGTTTGCTCCAACGACCACTTCATGTTGTTTAGGACCTTCCAATTAGTTGAAACACATGAAGAAAATAATTTTTAGGGATCAATTTTCCATGGCCAATTTCGGCCAGCTTTGGTCGAGACTCACCCTCTCTCTTTCTTCATATTTTCTACAATCTTCTAAGTGATAAGATGATGACTAAATGACTTGCTAGTCATCCAATATATGCATACACAATTCCTCCATGTGTACCATGGCCCACATACTCTTGGATGAATTTTATTTGGCCACAACATGGGTGGCATCCCACTAGTGCCACACGGCCACATCCATATTTTCATGAAAAATTAATAACTTCCTCTAATTCACTTTTGACCCCAATTTTCCTTATTCCAATTTTACCCTTAACATTTCTTACTAATAAAAGGATGAATATGCAACTTATGCACTTTTAACAAAATCGGAAAAATTTACAACCTTGTCCTTAACTTGTCGCAACCGACTTAGAATATTCCAACGTACAAAGTACGGGGTATAACAGAAAAGCTGAGGATACATGCTATTCATATCTAATTAATCGTTTCCCAAGTAGCTTCCTCAACTGGGCGATTCTTCCACAAAACCTTCACGGAGGCTATTTCCTTCGACCTCAACCTACGGACGTCTTTATCTAAGATAGCAATAGGCTCTTCCTCATACAAAGTTCTCATCTAGCAAAATCGAATCCCAATGGATTATGTACGAACCATCGCCGTGATACCTCTTCAACATCAAAACGTAAAATACCGGATGAACGCCTGATAAGCCCAGACGTATAGCCAACTCATAAGCTACCTCTCCCACGTGCTTGAGAATCTCAAATGACCCAATAAATCTCAGGCTAAGCTTGCCCCTCTTCCCAAATCTCATCACGCCCTTCATGGGTGAGACTTTCAACAACGCTTGCTCTTTCAGTTCCCTTAATTAACGCTGGCGCCATCCTATAAGGGGGAATAGAGATAGGACGAGTCCCTGGGTCTAAATCAATCCGGAAGTCAACGTCACTGTCAGCTGGCATACCTAGCAAGTCCACGGGGAACACATCCGCCAACTCGCATACCACTGGAACTGAATCAATAGATAGAGTATCTGCGCTGGTATCACGAATATATGCCAAATAAGCTAAACAACCCTTCTCCACTAGCTTCTTAGCATGAATGAAGGATAGTCAGATACCAATTTGAATCATCCATATACCAATTGGAATCAAGTAGCACGAAAGAAAGAAAGAAAGAAAGAAAGAAAGAAAGAAAGAAAGGGAACTTTCCTAGTGTCTGGTAGCCTCCCAAAGATAAGTACAGACGTCTCCATACAGATCCGCAGGACTCTACGAGACATGTCCTTGTACGACGAGATCGATGAACCTAAAGCTCAAATACAACCTCTGTCACGACCCAACCCGCCATGACTAGTACCCACGCTAACTCTGAGTGGGTGAACCAATACGTCTAACCATCTACTCATTCAAGTCCATTTTTGTTTAACCAATTCATAATAGTTAAACACAAGATAAATCAATAACTATCCATGCCATAAAATAATAACGTATATGCGGAAGTCTTAACTATTACAATCCCAAAATTCGAAAGTCATCATACAAGGACTCTAATCCAAAACATGTCTAAGGAATGTATACTGTCTGAAATAAATAACCATCAATGTCTGGAATAGAAATAGACATTAGAAAAAGAAGATCTTCGAGCGACCTGGCATGGAGAAAAGCTCACCCTCAATCTGTTAGCAAATGGCCTCAACGCTAAATATGAGATTGGGTAGCAGTCGCTGGATCACAATCTGCACTCAAAAGAATGCAGCAAGGTAGTATCAGTAAAAACACTATGTACCGGTAGATATCATAGGCCGACTAAGAGTAGTATCATGTATGAACCATAAAATCAATAAAATAGATAGACCAATCAACAACACATAATTAATATCCCAACAACAAGTCAACAAATGATATTAAAAATCAAGTCAACGGAAGCAAACAACGGAAATAAGTCTACCGATAATATTCTCACTACTCAGTCCCTGATCACTCGTGTACATACATGATAATTGGTGTCATTGCCCAATAGTCCTGCAGGGGACCCATGGTGTCCATGTACCACTCATTCCGGAATGAACCTCGTACCACAAGCCTATAATCTAGGTCACATCCTTATCCCCGGTCAAATGTGCCTTTTCATGTCTTGGTCTCATCCTCACCCCCGGTCAAATGAGCCTTTCCGTGTATATATATATATATATATATATATATATATTTCTTGTCACATCACTTTCAATAATCGATTAACAATTTGCATCTCAATTTCACTAAGAAGATCATATTAACTTCTCACCACAATTATCATCAAACGGTAGGTCACAACACAGCAAATAGTGGCACTAAGCCCACAAAATCACCCAATCAATAGCATATAGGAATTCAACCACACACATTATGCTTGAGGACTAGACATGATTTCTCCTATCAATTTCATAACACATACAATCAACTAATCAAAGTCTAACTCAAGTAGACCGTAACCTACCTCAACTGCAGAGCTGGAACAATGTGAATCACTCTGCTATAGCCTTTCCCTTCCTTAAAACCTCGGAACGCTCAAATTCTAGCAATTAAGATGCTAAATAAGTCACAAACACTCTAGTCAACAATATCAATGCAATGAACACCCTTCCACCTTACCCCTTTCGAATGGGTGAATGATTACTAGGCGTAAATCATCCTAACATTGGTCTTAGCAACCACACATTATCAAGTTATAAGGTTATATAATCAAGTTATCTCTTACAAGAGGTTTCTATGGTCAAGCTCCCATTTTTATGAAATCCTAAGTCTCAATTCACCTAGGGCATGCCTCTAATGGACCAATTCTTGATTAGAAAGTGATAACCCAAGCCTTTAGATGATAATCCCACAACAACAATCATAACCCACCAACTATTGAGAGTCTATTAAGTTCTAGGGTTACTATTCCCAATTCACCATTGTAGACCCATTAGAAGGATGATAATCTTAGAGATGAACGCGTAATGAAGGAAGGAATGGTTGAGACTTACCTCTCAAGAATATTCTTGACCTAGCTTACAATTTCGCCCTAGGTGCTCCTTAGAAACTGTTTTGGAGTTTTATGAATAAAGAATTCGGAACTAAGTGTTTAAAAATTGAAATTCTATCCTCGTCGACCGCTGCGGCGGTCAAACCGTCGCTGCAGTGGTCCCGCTAGAGTGGGCAAGTGCCCGCTGTAGCGAACCTCACTAAAACCTTCCCTTCGCTGTGGCGAGCCTGGTCCCGCTATAGCGCAAGCGCTACAGCGGTCCGGTGCCCGCCATAGCGGACATCCACGTTCCTGACTGACCGCGGCGGCGAGAGACCCGCCGCTACAGCAGGCCCACCGGAGCGGTACATCCCTCGCCACAGCGGTACCACTGAACCAAAGGAGCTCTCTAATTTTATAGTTTTCACTCTACCACACTACACTTTATCCGAGGCCTCACAAACATAAACAAAACATGCACAGAAATGTAAAAACAGCATACGGACTCACCCGTGGCCTCGGAATTCCCAATGGAGGTCTAATTTCCTACGTCACCACCCAACGGACTCAACACAACCAAACAATAATCACAAACAAACCAATTTTCCAGTTCTTAGACTTCTACATTTAAGTTTCTATTAGCTCATTCTACCCTGGGAAAGGTTCTATTTGGTAGGGCGATCCTAGATTTTCCATAACGACCGGGAGGGTCGTTACAGCAACCAATACCAAAAACATGATTAACTTTAGAGTTTTAGCATTTTAGAGTTTCTAACTCTCTATATGTACAATGGTATAAACGTAAATTTAATTATTCTTAACGGGTTAACAATTTATCTCATAAGGAAATTGAGTAAACTGTACAATACACAACTAAGCCGTTAATTATAAATTTCAATATGTTCCCCAACCGTTAATCCGATAACTCGATACAAGTAAGCAAACAAACCTATTTTGGGGTTAGGTTATCGGGATAGTCCTATTAAAATGTACCATCTCTCGAACTAGTTTAAATTATTTTCTTCAACTATATTTTATTTAACTGTTTTATTTCTTGTTCTGGAAAGGGCCAAAAATGCCTCTAAACTATTGAAAAAGGTCTAAATATACCCTTCATCCACCTATTTTGTCAAAAATATCCTTCTGCTTTCCTTTTTGGCTCATTTATGCCCTTTAACTAGCGGTCAATACTAAATTAATTTTTTTTAAATTTCACGTGGCAACTTCTTATTGGCCAAAATGAAAACACCCAACTCATTAAAAAGACTCACTTATGTGTACCTGTTTTTCGGACTAACCCACTCCACACACTAATCCGACCGAACAAAAACTCTAATTAAAAAAAGCGATCTACTTCCATCGAACTCCATGGAAAAGCTCTATGGAAGTTGCAGAGAACATGTAAATGCAGTGGCGTACGCCGGATTTTTAGCAAGCGGTGTCACATTTTAAAATGAAACAAATAAATAAAACACCATGATGCAATATTAAAAAAATGAGCATAATATAAATAAAGCCCCACTCATGTATACTACTATAACTCTCCTCAATGAATTTTCATTTTTTGAAAAGTATTCAAAATTACCTCATTAGAAAATATACTAAACACTGTTTTTCCTACATAAGGCACTAAAGGATCACTAAAAAAAGTCGTCATTATCTGATTACGTAAATCGATCTTAATCAAGATGAAAAAAAAATATAGCACACACTTAATTAGGGAAGCAGTAACATTCTTCGTTAAGTACCTAACATAATCTTGTTGAGTAATTAAGATACAGTGCTTTGGATTGGTGGTCCACCGTTCTGTTAACTTTTAAAGGTCCACCGTTCGAACCTCAACAAGTATCTTTTTTTTTATTTGTGTATATGACTATGAGGGAGAGGGAAAAATATTAAAAATAGGGAAGGGAGGATGCTAGGTTTTGAACTCAGGACATCTAGTCACAAAGTGAGGCACCTGACCAAACAAGCTACATCACTGATTGTAGCAAGCAGTGTCACTTTATTCTATTTACCCGTTATTTTATTTCTGCCTTCCAATTATGTATACATATTTAATAAAAATTTCCGGCGAAGCGGTGTCACGTGAGATCTCTCGGCTTAAGGTAAATATAAATGTTGCTTTGTTGTACCTGATACTGATTAATGGCGTTGCATTGTGTCACTACTAATTTAAACAGATTGATCAATTACTCTTCTCTCATCTTTATTTACTAGTACTATTTAAATTTTGTTTAATCTTTGCTTCCCGTAAATTGTCATCATCTCATTTGTGTATGGGCAGAAAAGCGTAAGGGCTTCTGCTCCTGCAACAAAAGAAAGGAATTTCTCTTTGCAAAATGATTTGCTCAGTGTCCTCATATGTGCAACAGTTATATGTTCTCTGCAACTTTCATGGAGCTTTTGTTTCATGGAGTTTGATGAAAGTGGGATCTTTTTTTAGTTAGACTTTTTGTTTGGGTCGGGGTAGTGTGCGGGGCGGGTTAGGGGGAAAACGGATACATATAAGTGAGTCTCTTTAATGGCTAAGGTGTTTTAATTTTGACTGGGAGTGTCAAATTGGGCGGGTTGGCTGAAATTGGGCAAGTCAAAATGAGTTGAGCTAATTAATGGGTTTGGCTAAGATTGTCGCAAAATTTATTTGGGCTGAAACGGGTTGGGCTAAAAATGGGCTAGGTCATGACCCGCCAACTTAACCTAGTTTTTTTGAAGAGTCTATTTTCTAGGAAAACATTTTCCAGGGATGGAAAAATATTTTCGCAAAATTTTTTTTTCGTGGAATTTTTTGTGGACATATTTTCGCAAAACATTTTTCGTGGAATATTTTTGAATTAAATATTTTTCATGGAAAATATTTGCCACAAATATCAAAAACACCCTAAACTTTTGAGATACATGATACAAAAACAAATAGAAAACAATAAAGCAACTCTCAAGCAATAAACTCAAATTAAAGTAAATCTCAAAAATGGGCTAGAACTGGCTAGTATTATGCTAAGTTGGAGATCACTTTAATTTTTTTTTTTTTTTTTTTTTTTTTTTTGCCGAATGCTCTTCAAGGGCACTGGTCTTTAATTTTTTCCCCTCAAAATGGTGGTCTTTAATCTTTGTCCTTCGCTAAAAAGTCCTTGGTTCCAGGCTCAAACCACCGCTTAGTCAAAAATTGAAAAAAAATCGCAAGGTAGAGTTTGGATTCGCAAGGCAGAGTTTTGCCTTCAGGCAGCGTTTGAGGCAAACTCTTCCTTAAGGCAAAGTTTGAAACTCCGCCTGATCAAGCAGAGTTTGAGGCAAACCCTGCCTTAAGGGAGAGTTTTGCCTTAAGGTAGAGTTTTGCCTTCAACCTGAAGGTAGAGGTTTGCATTAAGACAATTTTTTTTTAAAAATATTATTCAGTTGAAATTTTGCAAAACTCTGCCTTAAGGCCTAACTTTTGCCCGAATAGGCTAATTTTGCTACGAAACTCTGCCTTGCGATTTTTTTTTTTTTTGATTGAACCGGGGTTTGAACTCAAGACTTCGGCTATTAGGCGAAGGACAAAAATTAAAGACCACCAATTTGAGGGGCAAAAATTAAAGACCGGTGCCTTTGAAGGGCAATCGTGCAAATGATCCACTTTAAAATGGGTTATTTTGGGTTGAACTAAGATCAGCACAATAAGAAATTATTTTGAGCCCAACTCACAAAATTTTGGGTGGATTAGACGGACCATTAACTTTTGGGCCATCTTTGACACCCCTAATGTTGACCAAAAAGAAGTTGCCACATGAATTTAAAAAAAAAATAAAAAAAATTTAATATTGACCGCTAGTCAAAGTGCATAAACGAGCTAAAAAGGTAAGCAGAAGGGTATTTTAACAAAATAGGTGAATGAAGATTTAGACCTTTTACGTTAATTCAAGGACTTTTTTGGCCGTTTTTAGTTTTCTTTTCACTCCAAGTTCTTTTACTATCACACCGTTTGAACTTTTAGGTTTTCTAATATGTTCTACTTTTCTCAACTAAAACTCGATTGCTTTGACACGCAGGCGACAGGTGTAGAAAAGAAATGGATTCATCCAATAAACAATTTTCAAATGGTAATATGTATTGTAATTTATGGCAAGGGAATATCAAATATCTATACAATTTACACGTAAAAAGACTTGTCATTCAAGAACATGGAAGAATGCTTTCACACTTGAAACGCCGAGAACATGGTACTAGCTGATCCATCACATTCCTTTGTGGGGAAGCAACAAGCTCTTCTCTCCAATTTGCTACATAACACAAATTAAATTAAAACATATTACCAGTTTATAGAAATTGAAATTAGGAAGCAAAAGAAGAAAACAAAAAAAGTAAACAACCATTTTTAGCAATTGCACAAAGTTGTTTAAAATTCAGTTAGGAAGCTGTACCTTAATAGTATTTGGATACAATTTCATAACAGCTCTTAATGACGTATCTCCAGCTATTTGCCTTAGCTTGCGAACCAGTACCAATTTTGAGATCTTATTTCGCTATAAATTATTGAGATGTACGTAGTCAATAATCAAATATAATTAATAAATTTCATACTACAAAAAAGATTACTTTAAAAAAAAAAAAAAAAAAAAAAAAAAAAAACTGAAAGTCTTCATAGTATTTTGAGATCAAAACCGTTCTTGAAGGATGTAAAAACTTGGAAAGCACACGAAATAAGTCATGAAACTTTATACGAGAAGTGGGCTTCGACGGAACCTTCTTGATTTTTGAAGAATTACCTAAGAAAATAAACAAAATTTATGTAACATTCTTGAATCTTGGTACAATAATTAAATTATAAAACCAAATTATAAATCTCTGATTGCTTACCTAATAAGAAATTAGGACCCTTGAAACTTACCAGAAAGTTTGGTAAAATATGAGAATTCATGTAGGAACCCCAAATTATGTATCTTTTAGGAGCCAATAAATTATCAACCCCAGAGTCAAAATATTCACAAGTTGGCTGAAATTGTGTGGATCCAGCCTCAATCACTTCCGTGTTTCCTAAGATTACTCGGCAAAGTAACATATGCCTTAATCCATTCTCATCTTCCACGGCAGATAATACCCTTAACAAAAAGAACAAACTAATTAATTAGTTAGTAAACTTCCAAACATCTGAAGTAATTAAATGACAAATTCAACGTTTATATTTATGTAAAGGCAGATCTAAAATCTATAATTAACGAATTCTAGTATTCGCAATCGCACGGACCAAATGTATTCTTAAAAATTCTGATTCTATAATAATGACATAAGCAATTTTCTAATATAAAAAGATAGATTAAAAACGAAAAGAATGTCAGATAAAATAGAACAGATCAAAGAGAATTACTTTTAGGCTTTACTTGCTTACCCATCGATGTTTGTGGGATAAAGATAAACACCAATACCAAAACAATCTCCAAATTTTGGCTCCGTCGTTGTAGAAAATCCATGAGAAATAATATTACAAATTTCATCTTTAGAAGAACCAAACCAAGCATATTTACTATTGTCATTTCCACCGCATTTCTTGCGCATTGCTTCAGAGTGAATGCGAAAACCTTCCAATCTTGCTTGCCCTAATATAGTCGTACAGGAATTCTTGTGTATAGACACAACTTCAACTTCCTTTGCAAATTGCCCCATTCCACTAAGAAATCCAGCCTCAATTATATCATGCTTTTTGTCACGTTCCTCTAGTTTGATCATCCCATTTCTCTTTAATAACCTGAAGTAGTAGCGGATGTAGCATATATATCATTTCAACTGAATTCAACATTCTCGATATATGAATATATATATATATATATATATATATATATATATATATATATATATATATATATAGATAAGAATTATGTGTAACGAGTTTAACTAACAATATGTAGATTAAATTCATTAAATTTGAACTCTGAATTCGTCTCTGACCTGAAATAATCATCAAATGGTGGACTAGGAGACTCGGCTTCGGAATTCGAAGAGAGTAACATTTCTTCCTTCTCTATTGTCATGGAAACTTGTTCATCTACTCCAAGTTGCTCCATGTAAAGAGAATGAGAAATTAGAAGAGTGAATTTAGATAAATAGTTCGAAAAACTTAGGCTCTAAGAAAGTGTGCTGGTGACATATTTTGGAAGACAGAAAAGAAAGCCAAAACAAGAAGAAAAAAGGGAAGCAAATAAGAGTGGAAAGTAGAAATATCTGACCTCAGATTTGGAAGCTTTCTGTCAACTTTAATTTTGTTGTAATAAAGAAAAGAATTGAATAAAAGAGTGGAGGATTTTATTAATGCGTGGAAGAGAGGAATGGGTCAGTGTTAAGGAAGAGAAAAACCGACTTAATTCTAATTCATTTGAGGCTTGGCGGTTTCCTAACCGGGTTTTCTTGCGGTTGATGATTTGGTCTGGACCGATGCAAATTACATTTTTACCCTTGTTTCATATACGAGTTACTCCCTCTTATTCAATTTGTTTGTCTTACTTTCTTTTTTAGTCTGTTTCAAAAAAAATATCTCTTTCCTTTTTTTGGCAACTCTTTAATTCTAACTTTTTACATGACATGTTTAAGTAGGCGTTTGGACATGCAATTTCATCTCATGAGATGAAATCCTAAATCATCCAAAAAGGCATGATTTGGATTCCAAATCATGATTTCAAATGTAAAGTTGACCCATAAGTTTATATTTTATAAAAATAGATCCATAAGTTGGTAGATATATTTACCAACCATTTATATCAAATATTAAAAGATCTACAAGTTGGTAGTATATTTATAACAAATTTACTCTTACCAATCATGTGGAAGGATTATTTTAAAGAGTAGTTACGCTACAATTCATGTTCGATTTTCCATTTTATTGAATTAAAGTTTGATCAGTTGATGTTGTATTTTTTAGAAAGGCCTTCTAGTAGCGTATTAATTTTGTTATAAACTATGACTTGCTTATTTGGTAAGATTGTATAAGAATTGGGAAAGTTTTGATGGTTTTCACAACTTTTGGGGTTTTTATTTGGTAAGATTGTATAAGAATTGGGAAATTTCATTTAAGGGGGAGAGAATTGTAACACCCCGAGTTTCTTGGATTCATTTATGCATTACAATTGATTTCAATTTTTATTAGAAATGTTCTTTTTACCATTCTTGAAATTCAAGTTTGACATTTACTTTGTAAACTTTTTTTAAAAAGGAAATTGTTAATATATATTATATTAGTTAACAAATTAGCTAGACAATTTGGAGTCAAATTCAATATGTATATCTTCTGGAGCCGATTATGTAATTTGAGTGACAAAGGGGTTTATTCTCTATAGAGTTTAAAAATAAGGAGGTGTTATGTGCAACTTCAAGAAAAATAGCCTTTATATTCTAGTCATTGGATCCTTGGGATTTATTTTTCTAACCTTAGATGAAATTCATCCCTTTTTCTAGAAGCTCCTTCTACTCCATCTTCTTTACTAAAGATCAAACCCTAGCTCTTCACTTTTCTCATGAGAAATCAAATCTTCTTTGTTGAATACTTCCTATTTTCCATTTAAACAAAGAATCTAACCTTTGTTTTGAAAGATCCACAAGTCATTGCTCTCACTTGTGGTGAGAATTGAAATCCCGTTTTGTTGCACAGCAGTTAGTATTTTGATCAAAACTTTTTACCTAGAATTCGGAATTAGGTGATTCAAAAGGCCGTGGAAAGATAAGAAAATTACCCACAACTTTCATGTTTTACAAAAATTCTAGTTCCTCTGTTTACTATGTCAAAAATGGAGTGCAATGCAGCAAAGTATTCATACCCACAACTAGCACTAGACGTACAAGAGGCATTTGTAAAAGCTAAGGAAGGCGACATAATAGCTTGATCGTTGCTTTGAGGACTTATAGCTTCTTGATGTTTGTTTGAGCTTTAGAAGCACTAAAGCTCCAAGGTTTGCACATATTCTTGAATTTCACATTTTTTTTTTAGTTGAAGTATTTTGAATATCTTAAGCTTGGGTAAAACTTGTCTTTACTTTAATTTGCTATCCTATTCGGTTGTTGCTAGTTAAATTCTTATTTTGCTATGTTTAATTGAGTATGAATACTTTGAGTCACTTGGCAACTTTGAATATCATTTGGTATCATGTGGAATGCTTTTGTAAGACAAACTAACTCGCCCACATATACGGATTGCTTGAGCATTATTGCATTCTCGTTGGGACTTTGTCCTTCTTGTGATAGTGACTTTGTCACTTATATTGTATGCCTCTTGAGATTATTCGGATCTTGTCCCATCTTGACTTTGGATTCACATTTCATCTTAATTATGGATCTTGGTCCATCTTACGTATGAATAGGGAAGCCAGTTTCAACATGGTTCTTGATTCTCTTGATTATTGGGTGACGACCTTACTTGATTTGGGACTCCGGTCCTTCTTGTTATTCGATTATGCTTTGATGTGATTGCATGATGTATATGTTAGGCGAAATTAACCAAATGGTGAACTTTCTTGGATTTGCTTTGGAAAGCTTCTTGATATTTGAGATTTTGAATGTTGATATATTGAACTATTTTATTATTTGATATTTGATTCTCTTGAAACAATTGTACTTTCATTAAGTACTTGATGATGATTTTGATATGCTCATTCTAGAATTTACTTTTATACTCCTTACATAGCAAACTTTTTGATATGAAATGTTAGTTAAGTTTATGTGTCACTAAGCTTTATGCTTAGCGATAGTTTGTTACTATCGTCGGTGATGTTTCGAGAGAGACTTGAGGATGGTCATTTGAAGTAGACTCTTTGGAAGCTTAGATGAACATCACATTTGCATGAGCATATTCATTTTATATACTTTTGGGAACTTGTATGTGATCCATGTGATACGCTTAGATATGCACTTTGGAATGAAATTTGGGTCATGTTGCTAATATTTTGTAACTTGGTTTTGATGAATGACTTGAATATTTTGGGAGTGTCCATGCCCAAGTCTTGTAATATTTTAAATTCAATACTTGTGTTGAACTTGGGAAACTTAACTAGTTTGTATTTGAGATTGGGAGTTGAATTTCATGCTTGGTATGAGCCTTGGATGTTGTAGCATGAAAAATATTTCTCTACTACGCGTTTGATGAATTCTAAAAGTGTTGATTTAACTCAAAATAGGTGTTGCCCATTTTTATGATTGGATATTTCTATTTTTTTTAGGAAGTTTTTTTTTTTTTTTTTTTAAGATCCTACTATGTTAAGATGTTGTATTTTGAAACTTATTCACATGGACCTATTTCCGCTACCACATGATAAAGTCATTGTTTTAAATTTGTTTCTTCTAAATTTTGTGGTACACTCGAATTACATATGTATTTATTATGTTGTTCTACTCGTGAACATGCTGTCAAATAAATTTTATCCTTTAATTTAGCTATTAGTCTATTTTACAAAAATAGTTTCGGGACGAATATTGAAATTAGTTAGTATGGATTAATTTCGTTAAGTAGCATCCTCCCTAGGGGGTTGTTTCATAATGTATAATTTTTTATTTCTTTATTATTAATTTTTAGTTATGTTGGATTTATTTTTATTAATTGAGTCTATTGTTATAAAAAAAATTCAATCGTGATTTTACTAGATTCATCTTTTAATTTTTTACTTTAATGTTACTATTATTTTAAGGTTATGGGTTTCTAGTTTACTGTTATTAGCAAAAGATATGTGAACATTTGAAAATGAAAAATATAAATAAGAAAAAAAGAAAAAATGACAAATAAGAAACAAAATAATTATTTTTTTAATAAATAAAATGTCATATAAATGCTCTTTTTGACCTACTTTCTAGCTTCACAAAAAAAGAGTGAAGCCACTCTCCATGCAACTTGTTTTAGATAGAAAATAATAGAGTTCAGGGGATAACAACTATATTCCATAGTTTAAGTATTAATGTCACAACCCAACCCGCCATGACTGGCACCCGCACTAACTCCTAGTGGACGAACCAATATGCCTAACCATCTACTCATTCAAGTCCATTTTTATTTAACCAATTCATAACAGTTAAACACAAGATAAATCAATAACTAGTCATGCCATAAAATAATAACGTAAATGCGGAAGTCCTAACTATTACAACCCCGAAAGTCACCGTACAATGACTCTAATCCAAAACATGTCTAAGGAATGTATACAGTCCGAAATAACCGTCAATGTCTGGGATGGAAATAAACATTAGGAAAAA
>NC_081349.1:6014460-6037737 GCF_029784015.1 Lycium ferocissimum | reverse complement strand
CCAAACACAAGCCAATGACCAAAATAACAAAGAACCAAGATTTTAGAGACTAGGTTTTGGAGCAAATCGAAATAACCTTAGAAAAAACTGAAAAAATATACAACTTTTGAGGATTTTAATATCTCAAATCCTTAATTCTTAAAAATCCGACCTCTCTTCCTCGTGAAAGGGGGTTTCTATTTATAGAACCCTAGAATGTTCTTAAGGTTACCAACAACGATGTGGGACTCCTCTATATTCCACAATTTCAAGCCCAGATCACAGAGGAAGGGCTCAGATTCAAGGTTTATGCCAATCAACGGTCGTAATCGTTCCTCACAACCGTAAATGGAGTAAAAAATGAACATAAAACGCGGATTGTACCTTATAGGGGTGGTTTGGATAAAATTCGAGCAAAACAAAAAAAAAAAAAAGGACGAAGCTTTGAATGCTTCGTCCTCTTTTCAACCACCCGTCGACGTCACTGCGTTGGTGGCGCACGCATGTCCGATTTGACCAGACGAAAAAGGAAAAGAGGCGCAGAGGGGTGAGGGTGTAGGGGCGGCTAGGGTTTCACCCTAGCCCCCTTTGAAAATAACATAATGGCCCCTTCTTTTTTTGGTCGTTATATCGAGGGAGTATTATATCGTCGTTTGTACCGGGTCAACCCTTAATTGGCTGGACCTGGCCCTATTCTTTAAAAAAAAAAATGAAACCTTTTTGTATATCATGCATGTATACGCGCACATATCGAGTGTATATATACTTGTAGGGGAAAAAATAAATAATTCAATAAAATAGGTCGTTATTTAAAGTATGTAATCATAAAGAAATAATTAAAACGAGGGCGATTGAAGACATAACAAAATTAAGAAGAGTTTAAAACCTACTTTGCAGAAAAGCCTGCAATTGACCCTTTAATAAATAAACATTGCAATTACGCCAATCTTTGTAATTAATTGCATAAATATCCTCGCAATTAATTATTTGCAAGCGTAGCCTTATTTCGGTATTTAATTTAACCGATTAAGACTAATTTGCATCACCGTCCTTAGTTAATCCGTCCATGGCTTGGACATTTCAATTAAGGCCGTCCGAAATTCAGAAATTTACAAAATTGACCCCAATTGTATTGAACCATGAGTTTGGTTAATCATGAGGTGGTCATTAATGCAATTTAACAATAATTAGGCTAAAAATCATAATTTAAAATAATTTTGCCATAAGTGGCGCAAACATGCCTATATAGTAATAATTCAAAGCTCGAGGGGTAAAAGTAGTGAATTCTTTTAATTACTCAAATTCCTTGGATAAAAATAAATAAAATGCCTTTTATCTAACTTTCTTGATTTTTGCTGAATTAAATGAACAATTATTTGAAATTGTTCAGCTGCTGGTGAATTACAGAAAATACTGTAAAATGCTGATAAATTTCTAAATAATTAATAAAGCTTTGAAAGTGCCCCTATTAATTTATGGCAGTAAAAATGTTAACCTGAATAATTGTTTAAAATTATTCAAAATTTTTGCGAGTGTGCAAAATTACCTTATTTATTATCCAAGGACCCCGAGTAAGTAAATTAAATTATGAGAGGTTAAAAATCAGGTGTCAACAACTGCCCCTTCGGTGTTCGAGGATGGCGAGACCATCCCTGAGCAACAAAATTTGACTAACCCTGATTTTTGACCGACCCGATTCTTTTTACCCTTCAATTTTCATGCAAATCACATAAGTGTGGCCGGACCCGGGCTGCTGGGTTCCCTATGTCACGCCCCGAACCATGGCCTGAGCGTAACACGGCACTCGGTGCCTGACTGCATGTGACCGAGCGAACCACATGGCTTGCGGAATCATCATGAGGCATACATGAGTGGAAATATAACGTGAAGTGCATGATGAGCTTTTATAAAACATAGTAAGTCATAATATTAAACATAAGTGCTTGATTAAGTCATGAATGCGGACAATATCATAAATGAGCCAAACCGGCTAACCAACTCTGGAAGTCTAACATGACACTTGTCTTGTCTATGAAACCTCTAACATGAGTCTGAAACACGTAACATACTTGCTAGAACAAGGCCCCCAGCATACCTTTAGATGCAAAACTAACTAAGAAAGACAATGCCTAAACCCCGAATGAGGAGGGGCTCACCAATAAGCTGGTACGTGCAGATCCTAATGAGTAGAGGCGTCGTCCTATAAATCCGTACCTGTATCGTGAAATGCAGGCCCCCGGGCAATAAAAGAGGACGTCAGCATATTGAATGTACTGGTATGTAAAGCAACTGAAAGAAATAACATGGGACATGGAATAACATGATAAGAACTGAAACTGAAAACCTGGACATGAACATGAACATGAGCATGAGCATGAGCATGAGCATGGGTATATAAATATATATATAACATAAGTAAAACATGATAAGTAGGGAGAGCATTTCATAAACCGACACATGATATCACCACGTGGATACGTGGAGTCTGGTACCTCGCCGGACCAGCAGAGCCCCCATACCTTGCCAGGGTATAAGGTGGTAACGTGCCTGATGGATCCATTCAGTGTAAAATTAAGGTATCGTCCTAATTGGGCGGAGCGATCCTTGTCCTACGGTGGCTACGTAGTTTCAGGCTATCTGAGCCTTCTCGGTAATTCGTGCAACTCCCAAAAACATGAACATAATATAGTTGGCTAAGAAGCCCACGATTTTCGTAAAATAACTTGTAAATAACTTGTAATCGAGATTTCACGAAGTAACTTATAACATAGCTTGTATCATGGTTTCATGAGATAACTTGTAGCATGGTTTCATGAAATAACTTGTATTTAGCATGTATATTTCTTGTATCATGGCATGAAAGTAATTATATGATTTAATTGCATGAAAACTTTTAGACATAAAAGATATTCATGAAATAATCATTCTTAGTCAAAAACATGCATGCAAGAACCCATGGAATACAAAATATGGGTTTTCATGGATTACGGACAGATTCTCAATAATCATAATGAGTATCAAGAACACGATGATAGAATAATAGCAATTCAAACATAATATAGTCATAGATATGGACCTAGGGTTATCATGAGCATAGTATAGAATAGAAACCCTAGTTTTGTAATGTTTCATACTTTATGGATTAGGAGGCGTGGGGAAGAACAATGATGTTCCCACACGTAGATAGTAACTCTACATACCTTAGTCGCTCCAAAACTTGAATTAAAGACTTGAGCTTTGAAGAAGATTTCCAAAATCTTGAATTCTTGAACCTTGAGATGGGTTTTCTTGAAAACCCTAGTTTTGGAACAATGATTTCTTGCTTAGATTATTAGAGTATATGTTAGAATTGAGTTGGAAAGGTTTGTATTGAATTACCTTGATGTTTTGGATTGTTGCTAGGGCTTGGAATTGCGAATAATGAAATAAAAGAACTCAAGGTTTGAATTTATACAAAAGTGAGGCGGAAATTATATGGACATATTATACGGTCCGTGTAAAGTTATACGGTCCGTATAATATGACCATATTTTATCATGGCACAAATCAGAATGTCAGGTTGAGGTTTCTTGAAGTACGGACGACTTATACGGTCCGTATAAAATTATATGGGCCGTATAAGTAGTTCGTATAACATGACCAGTGAACGGACTGCTCTGTACTCCTTTAGTAAAATGGCCATAACTTTTTGTACAGATGTCCCCTTGACCTCCATAATATACCGTTGGAAAGGTATTTCAAAGGGCTACAACTTTCATTCAGGAAGTTTTGCCCAAATTCCTAATTAATAAAGGGGTTCTGGTCATTGGAAGTAAGACCTTCTACAAACTCACTTGCAAACATGCCCCGTAGAGTGGCTTCCAACTTTGCTTTGCCCAAAGACATTTCTTATGACTTGATTAGTTTTCCAAAAACTTCCTATAACCCTCATATTGGTTCCATTATATTATCATCTTATGAGTCAAACCTTCACCCGAAACTATGAGGTGTTACAATATCTCGCCCTTGGGATCATTCGTCCTCGAATGATGGGTCATGGTTAAGAATATGGCTGGACATGGCTTGACTACATGAACGTGAAGGAAACATGACATGAAACATGGAGACTGAACTAACATGACATGGTTACATGGAAACGTGAACACTGATACATGAACATGGGCACGGGATACATGACATGAGTGTGAAACATGAGACATAGCATGACATAGGCTATGGAAAGTTGCCTTGAGAGTTCTCTGCTTGCTCTTCGAACAAAAATGGGTACTTGGACTTCATATCCTCCTCGGCTTCCCATGTAGCTTCCTCAACCTTCTGACTCATTCACAGGACTTTCACTGAGGCTACTTCCTTAGTTCTTAACTTGCGAACCTGGCGGTCAAGAATGGCTATGGGGATCTCCTCATAAGTCAAACTATCCTTAACTGTTATAGTATCAACAGGAACAGCAAACGACGGGTCCCCTACACACTTCCTCAACATGGACACATGAAACACGGGATGTACAACAGCCAAATCTTGTGGCAACTCAAGTTCATAGGCTACTAGACCGACCTTTCGCAGAATTTCTATGGTCCAATATATCTGGGACTGAGCTTCCCTTTCTTGCCAAATCTCATAACACCCTTCATGGGTGAGACTTTAAGGAACACCCAATTGTCAACTGAAAATTCTAAGTCCTTTCGCCTCATATCTGTGTAAGACTTTTGGCGACTCAGAGCCGTTTTCAAACGCTCCTGTATTAACTTAACTTTATCCATAGCCTGGTAAACCAAATCTGGTCCTAACAACTCTGCTTCACCAACTTCGAACCAACCAATTAGTGATCTACACCTTCGCCCATACAGAGCTTCAAACGGTGCCATCCCAATGTTAGCATGATAACTGTTATTATAGGAAAACTCGATGAGAGGTAAATGGTCATCCCAATTACCTTTGAAATCTAGGACACGTGCTCTCAACATGTCCTCAAGGGTCTGAATAGTGGGATCTGCCTGGCCATCTGTTTGTGGATAAAAAGCTGTGCTGAGGTTCACCTTGGTACCCAATCCTTTCGGAAAGGATTTCCAGAAGTTTGCTGTGAATTGAGCACCACGATCTGAAATAATAGACACTGGGGTCCCATGCAATCTGATAATTTCATTAACATATAACTTGGCGTAATCCTCTGCTGAATCTGTGGTCTTGACTGGCAAAAAGTGCGCCGATTTAGTAAGCCGGTCAACGATCACCCAAATAGAGTCATGTCTTCTGGCTGAACGAGGTAGACCTGATACAAAGTCCATATTGATCATTTCCCATTTCCAGACAGGAATATCAATATTCTGAGCCAAGCCACCAAGCCTCTGGTGTTCGGATTTCACTTGCTGATAATTCGGACACTTAGCTACAAAATCTGCCACATTCTTCTTCATATCGTTCCACCAATAAATCTCCTTAAGATCATGATACATCTTAATGGAACCGGGTGAATGGAATACCTGAAGTTGTGAGCTTCTGACATGATTCGCTCTCTGAGCCCATCTATATCTGGAACACACAATCTACCTCGGTATCTCAAGGTACCATCATCTCCCCCTTGCTCGAAAGCCGTCGTATTATGCTTGTGAATCCCCTCTTTCAGCTGCAACAAGTAGGGATCATTAAACTGTTTCTCTTTGACTTCAACCACTAAAGAGGAAAGGGCTCTATTCTGAACAACTACACCACCATCCTCGGAGTCCAAAAGTTGAACTCCAAGACTAGCCAAACGGTGAACTTCCCTGGTCATAACTCTCTTATCTGCATCAATGTGGGCTAAACTCCCCATGGAACGCCGACTAAGAGCATCGGCTACAACATTCGCTTTCCCCGGATGATAAAGAATATCCACGTCATAATCGTTAAGCAATTCGAGCCATCTCTTTTGCCTAAGATTCAGCTCCTTTTGCTTGAAGACATACTGAAGGCTTTTATGATCTGTGAAAATATCAACATGCACTCCATACAAATAATGACGCCATATCTTAAGTGCAAAAACTACAGCTGCCAACTCTAGGTCATGAGTCGAATAATTCTTTTCATGAACCTTGAGCTGACGAGATGCATAAACTACAACCTTACCATGCTGCATTAAGACACATCCGAGACCAACTCCCGAAGCATCACAATAAATCACGAACCCTTCGGTTCCTTCTGGTAGCGTCAAAACTGGAGCAGAAGTCAATCTCTTCTTCAACTCTTCAAAGCTTCGCTCACAAGCATCTGACCATTGGAACTTAACCTTCTTCTGGGTCAACTTAGTCAACGGAGCAGAAATAGAGGAAAATCCTTCAACGAAACGTCTATAATAGCCTGCCAGACCCAAGAAACTCCTTATATCGGAAACTGAAGTGGGTCTGGGCCAACTCCTTACCGCATCAATCTTCTGAGAATCAACTTTAACACCTTCTCCTGAGATCACGTGGCCTAAGAATGTCACTGACTTAAACGAAAACTCACACTTTGAGAATTTTGCAAAAAGTTTGCGATCTTTGAGAGTCTGCAACACTATTCTGAGATGTTCTGCATGATCAGCCTCATTACGGGAATACACTAAAATATAATCAATGAAGACAATGACGAATAAGTCGAGATAAGGCTTGAAGACCCTGTTCATAAGATCCATAAAAGCAGCTGGCGCATTTGTCAATGCAAATGACATAACAAGAAATTCAAAATGGCCATAACTGGTTCTGAAAGCGGTCTTTGAAATATCACCTTCCTTAACCTTTAACTGATGTTAGCCTGATCTGAGGTCAATCTTGGAATAACATTGGGTGCCCTGAAGTTGGTCAAATAAGTCATCTATTCTAGGAAGAGGGTACCTGTTCTTAATGGTGACCTTGTTCAACTGACGGTAGTCTATACACATACGTAAGGAACCATCCTTCTTTCGGACAAATAAGACTGGCGCACCCCAAGGCGAAACACTGGGCCTAATAAACCCCTTGTCAAGAAGATCTTTCAATTGGCCTTTTAACTCTTTTAACTCTGCTGGAGCCATTCTGTACGGTGGAATAGATATCGGCTGAGTATCGGGAAGTCGATCAATTCCAAATTCAATCTCCCTGTCAGGAGGGACTCCTGGAAGATCTTCAGGAAAGACCTCTGGAAATTCATTTACAACTGGGACGGACTGGAGAGTTGGAGTCGGCGCATTTGAATTCTTGACTCGAACTAGGTGGTAGATATAACCTTTGAAAATCATTTTTCTGGCTTTTAGGTAAGAAATAAATCTACCCCTGGGTACTCCTGAATTACCCTCCCATTCTATGACTGCCTCATTAGGAAACTTGAATCTTACAACTTTAGTTCTACAACATACTATGGCATAACATGAAGCTAACCAGTCCATACCCATGATCACATCAAAGTCTACCATTTCCATTTCCTCAGTAGCCCCTTGGCTGGTGGCTGTAGCCTTTCTGGTGTATTTCCTTTACGCAGGCATTTTCTGAAAATACGTATACGCACGAATTAGAAAGACATCCTAAAAGTATTGCTCTAACTGCACGATCTAGAATATGAAAGAAGTGAGACAATCCTGAATGTCATGGGGTCAACTATTTATATTTATGGGGCACTCACACATATAACAGTGACCCCACTGGACACGGTTTCATAGACTCCCTAAAGACACTTGAACCTAGGCTCTGATACCAAGCTTTGTCACGCCCCGAACCATGGCCTGGGCGTAACACGGCACTCGATGCGTGACTGCATGTGACCGAGCGAACCACATGGCTTGCTGAATCATCATGAGGCATAGATGAGCGAAAATATAACGTGTAGTGCATGATGAGCTTTTATAAAACATAGTAAGTCATAATATTAAACATAAGTACTTGATTAAGTCATGAAAGCGGACAATATCATAAATGAGCCAAACCGGCTAACCAACTCTGGAAGTTTAACATGACACTTGTCTTGTCTATGAAACCTCTAATATGAATCTGAAATACGTAACATACTTGCTGGGACAAGGCCCCCAGCATACCTTTAGATGCAAAACTAAATAAGAAAGACAATGCCTAAACCCCGAATGAGGAGGGGCTCATCAATAAGCTGGTACGTGCAGATCCTAATGAGCAAAGGCGTCGTCCTGTAAATTCGTACCTGCATCGTGAAATGCAGGCCCCCGGGCAATAAAAGAGGACGTCAGCACATTGAATGTACTGGTATGTAAAATAACTGAAAGAAATAACATGGGACATGGAATAACATGATAAGAACTGAAACTGAAAACCTGGACATGAACATGAGCTTGAGCATGAGCATGGGTACATAAATATATATATATAACATAAGTAAAGCATGATAAGTAGGGAGAGCATTTCATAAACCGACACATAATATCACCACGTGGATACGTGGAGTCTGGTACCTCGCCGGACCAGCAGAGCCCCCATACCTTGCCAGGGTATAAGGTGGTAACGTGCCTGATGGATCCATTCGGTGTAAAATTAAGGTATCGTCCTAGCGGGCGGAGCGATCCTTGTCCTACGGTGGCTACGTAGTTTCAGGCTCTCTGAGCCTTCTCGGTAATTCGTGCAACTCCCAAAATTATGAACATAATATAGTTGGCTAAGAAGCCCATGATTTTCATGAAATAACTTGGAAATAACTTGTAATCGAGATTTCACGAAGTAACTTGTAACATAGCTTGTATCATGATTTCATGAGATAACTTGTATCATAGTTTCATGAAATAACTTGTATTTAGCATGTATATTTCTTGTATCATGGCATGAAAGTAATTATATGATTTAATTGCATGAGAACTTGTAGACATATAGGATATTCATGAAATAATCATTCTTAGTCAAAAACATGCATGCAAGAACCCATGGAATACAAAATATGAGTTTTCATGGATTACGGATAGATTCTCAATAATCATAATGAGTATCAAGAACACAATGATAGAATAATAGCAATTCAAACATAATATAGTCATAGACATGGACCTAGGGTTATCATGAGCATAGTATAGAATAAAAACCCTAGTTTTGTAATGTTTCATACTTTATGGATTAGGAGGCGTGGGGAAGAACAGTGATGTTCCCACACGTAGATAGTAACTCTACATACCTTAGTCGCTCCAAAACTTGAATTAAAGACTTGAGCTTTGAAGAAGATTTCCAAAATCATGAATTCTTGAACCTTGAGATGGGTTTTCTTGAAAACCCTAGTTTTGGAACAATGATTTCTTGCTTAGATTATTAGAGTATATGTTAGAATTGAGTTGGAAGGGTTTAGATTGACTTACCTTGATGTTTTGGATTGTTGCTAGGGCTTGGAATTGTGAATAATGAAATAAAAGAACTCAAGGCTTGAATTTATACAAAAGTGAGGCGGAAATTATATGGACATATTATACGGTCCGTATAAAGTTATACGGTCCGTATAATATGACCATATTTTATCATGGCACAAAACAGAACGTCGGGTTGAGGTTTCGTGAAGTACGGACGACTTATACGGTCCGTATAAAATTATATGGGCCGTATAAGTAGTTCGTATAACATGACCAGTGAACGGACTGCTCTGTACTCCTTCAGTAAAATGGCCATAACTTTTTGTACAGATGTCCCCTTGACCCCCATAATATACCGTTGGAAAGGTATTTCAAAGGGCTACAAACTTCATTCAGGAAGTTTGCCGAAATTCCTAATTAATAAAGGGGTTCTAGTCATTAGAAGTAAGACCTTCTACAAACCCACTTGCAAACATGCCCCGTAGAGTGACTTCCAACTTTGCTTTGCCCAAAGACATTTCTTATGACTTGATTAGTTTTCAAAAAACTTCCTATAAGCCTCATGTTGGTTCCATTATATTATCATCTTATGAGTCAAACCTTCACCTGAAACTACGAGGTGTTACACCCTACATGTCTCGGGCTATACGAGTGTTCAGGCCACTTGTAGTTCGACTCTATTAAATACTTTCAAGTGTGTAGCAAGGAGAGTCCTGAGATCAACGGTATTATGGCTGATTATGCTTGGATGTTTTGTTGGAGTGTGGCCAGCTCTCTGGTCGCGAGACCGCCTACATATCCCTAGCCTCTGGGAATCAGGCCGCATGTAGTTTGACCTACTGGAGAAAAGTAAGTCCCTTATGTGAGAATATCTTCGAATTTCCCGGTGTGTACCCGACTGGTCACGACTTTTAGAAAAAAAAAATGAAACGCAAACAAACTTGGCTGAGTTTGGGAGTGGGGTCCTCCAAATCCTGGCCGGAGAGCTTAACTCTCATAGGCACCCTTTTTGGTCGGCCGTGTAAGAAAAGTTTCGTGTTTGCTCCGCGATTTGTTCGGATCCGGTTCTGCAGGTTGGCTCTCTCTCGGAGATTGTGCACCTGCTTTCGAAGTTCAACAATATCGCAGATGTCTTCATGATATTTGCCTGAATGATCCTTTCTGTAGCAAAAGCAAACATGTGATGGCAGTATGTAACGAAATGAATGGCCCTCTCGGCAGTATTAAATGAATGCATGAATGGCCCTCTCGGCAGTATGAGTGAATGTATGAATGGCCCTCTTGGCAGTATGAAATGGATGTATGAATGGCCCTCTCGGCATGGCCCTCTCAGCAGTATGAAATGGATGTATGAATGGCCCTCTCGGCAGTATGAAATGGATGTATGAATAGCCCTCTCGACAGTATGAATGGCCCTCTCGGCAGCAGAAAATAAATATGCAATGGCCCTTTTGGCATGGCCCTCTCGGCAGCAGAAAATAAATATGCAATGGCCCTTTTGGCAGCAGAAAATAAATATGCAATGGCCCTTTTGGCATAGCCCTCTCAGCAGCAGAAAATAAATATGCAATGGCTCTTTTGGCATGGCCCTCTCGGCAGTAGAAAATAAATATGCAATGGCCCTTTTGGCAACAGAAAAGTAAAGAATTGGAAAGAATTTAAAGAACATAAGAATTGGAAAGAATTTAAAGAACAGAAGAATTGAAAAGAGTTAAAAGATACGGATGTGGCCCTTGCGGCTGGATGATCTGTATGCGTGGGTTGTGACCCTCGTGGCCGGATATGCCCCTTTGTCTTTGTCATGACCCCTTCGGTCGAATATGTCTTCGATGTTCATTTGTTTTTGTTGTCCCCCCTTTTGGTTGAATATTTCTTTGCCATTTGCTTCTTTTGTTGTCTTCGCGGGTCTTGGCTTTCCCGATTCTGTCTTCTTTCCTGTTAAGGCCTGTATCCACAGAAAAATTATGAGTTTCCTAAAGAGCCAATTAACGCTATTGTGCTTCTGTCTGACAACTTCCCTGGACGTCCTTCTGAATCCTCTTGGCCTCGGTATTCCTAGAGACGATTTTGGGGCGCGCTTAGTATTTTTTTTTTTTGAAATCATACAGATATACTCTTTTTTTGGAAAAAATATTTTGTCATGACGTGTGACTGTGAGCGCGGTCTTCCAGATCCCCGGGAGGTATGACAGCTGACTCTGAACTTGGCGAGGAGATTCCTAGATCTTTCTTGAAGATTTTGTCTCAGTTTGGGCTTGCCTTGAGCTGTCCCTGCTATTCTCCATTGTGGGGGAATTTTTGAGGCCCCCTCAAAAATTCTGCCCCAGTGTGGGGTTTTATTTTGCTATCTTTCCGTTGATTGTTCCTTGATAGGAATTTTTGAGATCTTCCCAAAAATTCTGCCCCAGTGTGGAGTTTACACTGGTCGGCCCTCACGGTTTAATCTCGCCTCTTCTATTTTTCTTCATTGCCTCTGGGGTTTTCTTAATGGTTTCTGGGTTTTTCTTTTGTGACGACCGAGCTCGAAAGTGCCTACGTATCCTATCGCAGTAGGAATTCAGGTCGAACGTAGTTCGAGTAAAAGTAATTGAGGGCTTTTTTTCTAATAAAGCGACTGGGTTCGATATGGACTGCCTACGTATCCCGCCGTGGGAAATCAGTTCATTACGTAGTTTATTACATAGACGATTTGTTTTCTCCTATCCTAGCACAAGTACAAGCATAAGGTAAGACTACAAGGAAATAGCAATGCGATTACAAGCAAATGGAATCCTAAATGTAGTATCTCTTGAGCGCATCTGTGTTGATAGCCTTGGGCCACGCTTGTCCGTCCATCTCGGCTAGGACTACGACTCCTCCCGAGATTACTTTCCTGACCATGTACGACCCTTGCCAATTTGGCGCGAATTTTCCCTTATATTCTTCTTGGTGGGGAAATACTCGCTTGAGCACGAGTTGTCTGATCTGAAAGAGTCGGGGTCTAACCCGCTTGTTGAAGGCTCAAGACATCCTTTGTCTGTATAGCTGTCCGTGATAAACTGCCACCTTTCGTTTTTCTTCTATCATAGCCAGCTGCTCACAACGATTCTTAACCCACTCTGCATCTTGCAGTTCTGCCTCTTGAATGATCCGGAGTGAGGGGATCTCCACTTCTGCGGGTATGACCGCTTTGGTACCGTAGACAAGGAGGTATGGAGTTGCCCCGATGGAAGTGCGGGTTGTCATTCGGTACCCCAACAAAGCATAAGGCAGCTGCTCGTGCCAATCCCGGTAGTTGTCAATCATTTTCCTCAGGATCCTCTTAACGTTCTTATTGGCAACCTCTACGACTCTATTCATCTGTGGTCGATAGGCAGTAGAGTTTATACGTGTTATCTAGAATTGTTCGCAGATGTCCTTCATCAAATAACTGTTTAAATTGGCACCATTGTCCGTGATGACGGATCCTGGTATGCCAAAGCGGCATATTAGATTGCTCCTGACAAAGTCGGCCACGACTTTCTTAGTTACCGACTTGTGGGAAGTGGCTTCCACCCATTTGGTGAAGTAGTCAATGGCGACTAAAATGAAACGGTGTCCATTGGAGGCCGGGGGTTCGATGGGTCCTATGACGTCTATCCCCCATACTACGAAGGGCCACGGTGAGCTCATTGCGTGTAACTCGGTAGGGGAAACCTTGATTAAATCCCCGTGTATCTGGCATTGATGGCATCTCTGCATAATTTTCACGAGTCATGCTCCATGGTCATCCAGTAATATCCTGTCCTCAGGACTTTCTTTGCAAGGACAAACCCATTCATGTGAGGACCACATGCCCCCTGTGTGCACCTCCTTCATCAATTTTGTGGCTTCTTCGGCGTCCACACATCTGAGTAAACCGAGGTCGGGCATCCTTTTGTACAATACTTCTTTGTTCAGGAAGAAATCGTCAGGCAGTCTTCTGATGGTCTTCTTTTGATTTGTTGAACTCTCTGGGGGGGATTCTCCCTTTTCCAAGTACGCCTTGATGTCGTTGTACCATGGTTGGCCATCCGGCTCGGGCTCGACGTGGGCACAGTGAGCCTGTTCTTCCCTTATTGTGATCTCCAAAAGGTCAATGTGAGCGCTCTCGAGGTGCTGGATCATGGAGGCTATCATAGCCAACGCGTCCGCAAACTCATTTTGGGCTCTCGGGGTATGGCTGAAGTCGATGTTCTTGAATCTCCCCCCATGTTCTTGAATCTCCCCCATAGTCTTTGCACCAGATTCATGTACGGGAGTATCTTGTCGTTCTTGGTCGCCCAGCTCCCTTTCACTTGATTTATGAGTAAATCGGAGTCCCCGATTACCAATAGCTCTGGTATGTTCATGTCCAGTGCCATCCTGAGGCCGAGGACACATGCTTCGTATTCTGTCATGTTGTTAGTGCATCTAAAGTTGAGCTTCACGGCCATCGGATAGTGTTGTCCCGTTCCTGATATCAACACCGCTCCGATGCCTGATCCTTTGTAATTGACCGCAACGTCAAAGAATAACCTCAATCCCTTGTATGGTTTCGTTAGTTCTTCTTCCATGGCTAGTACTTCCTCATCTGGGAAGAAAGTCTGTAAGGGCTCAAGTTCGTCGTCGACGGGGCTTTCCGCCAGGAGGTTGGCCATGGCTTGTCCTTTGATTGCCTTTTTTGCTATGTATACGATGTCAAATTCACTTAGCAACATCTGCCATTTAGCCAACTTTTCCACGGGCATCGGTTGCCGGAAGATGTATCTTAAAGGATCCATTCGGGATATGAGGTGGGAGGTGAACACTGATAAGTAGTGTTTTAGCTTCTGAGCGATCCACGTCAAGCGCAATAGGTCTTTTCTACGAGCGCGTACCGCGCTTCATAGTATGTGAACTTCTTGCTCAGATAGTAAATGGCATGCTCCTTTTTTACCTTCGTCATGCTAGGCCAGCATACAGCCGAAAGCATTCTCTGATACTGACAGGTACAGTAAGAGAGGACTCCCTTGCTTGGGCAGCACCAGAACGGGGGAATTGGAGAGATATCTCTTGATTTTGTCGAATGCCTCTTGGCATTCCTCCGTCCAGTTTGTGGGGGCGTCTTTCTTGAGCAATTTAAGGATTGGCTTCATGATCACGGTGGACTGGCTATAAATTTCCCAATGTAGTTCAACCTTCCTAGGAAACTCATGACCTCCTTCTTGGTTTTGGGCGGCGACAATTCATGAATTGCTTTGATTTTGGTAGGATCCAATTCGATGCCTCTGCGATTGACTATGAACCCCAATAATTTTTTGACAGGCACTCCAAATGCGCACTTAGCAGGGTTTAGCTTCAGGTTGAATTTGCGAAGCCTGTCGAAGAACTTGCGCAAATGTGTGGCGTGCTCCGAGCTTTCCTTTGACTTTATGATGACATCGTCCACATAAACTGCGATCTCTCAATGCATCATATCATGGAACAAGGTAGTCATAGCCCTCATGTATGTGGCGCCGCCGTTTTTTAGGCCGAACGACATTACCCTGTAATGATACTCCCCAAGGGGTGATGAAAGCTGTCTTTTCAGTGTCTTTCTTACTCATGAGTATTTGGTGGTATCCGGCAAAATAATCCACAAACGACTGTAGTTCATACTTGGCATAGTTATCTATCAGGATGTGGATGTTTGGGAGAGGGAAGTTATCCTTCGGACTAGCCCGGTTGAGATCTCGGTAGTCTACATAGATTCGGATCTTTCCGTCCTTCTTGGGCACTGGCACTACGTTGGCCACCAGAGTGGGGTAGGATGTTACTTCCACTATTCCCGACTCCATCTGCTTTTCAACTTCGTCCTTTATTCTAATACTCATGTCCGGCTTGAACACTTGCGTTTTTTGTTTGACTGGGGCAAATCCTTCCTTAATGGGTAATATGTGAGCCACTATCTCAGTGCTCAGCCCTAGCATATCCATGTACGACCAAGCAAAGGCATCCACCTATTCTTTCAGTAAAGTTATGAGCTCTTCTCTTTGCGGAGCTCCTAAGTGAATGCTGATGTCTTCTTGACATCTCTTCCGTCACCGAGGACAATTACCTCAGTTTTGTCCATATTTGGTTTCTCCTTTTCTTCTAACTCTTCCACCAGCCCTTCTGGCATTATCGTAGATTCGTCGTACTCTTCGTACTCCTGTTGGTCAACTTTTCGCTCATTTCGCCACACGGCTTGACGTTTTTGGTTGTTTTATTATGATTATTACTGAAAAAGCGAGGCGACGTAAATTAGGCTTATTATCATTTGTTATTACTTAGTTAGCAAGAAAAACAATTATTATTAGTCGGTAAAAGGCAGTGATTTACGAGGGTTTCATTAATTAAAAAAAATTGATTACAACTGCGGTCCTGGTCTAGAACAACGTCGGACCGCTCTGTAACACATTGTAATTCCAAGTTAGGTGTGAATGTATTAAATGAGAAGTAATGTGACATTTTATGCATATGAAGTCCAATCAATATGAGTTTGGGTGGAAATAGTTGATTTAAGATCAAGACCAAGTAGTGAAGTTCGTAGGAGTTCTTAAAATCGCCTAAGTTTTGTTGACATGTCTTGTAGGCCAATTTCGTGAAAATACGTTGAAAATTTGGGAAAACATACCCAAATAGAAGTTGTGGATATTTGAAATACCTTTCCAAATATATAAAGTGGAGCTTAAACGAACTTGTGAGTAAAAATTTATGGCAGTTCTACTAACCTGCATTTCGCAGGATCATCCTGCGGTTCAATCCTGCGAATCTCAGGATGAAAACCAAAAATTATACCCCTTTTTCACATCGTGTGATAGGGTTGCGTTTCACGGGTCAAACGTACTATTCATGGAATGTGTCACGCGCCTTGATCAACTATAAAAACCCCCAGAACGTGAAATTTTCTTAAACCTTCATTCTACTTCATCTTTGGCCGACTTTTTGAGAAGAAATAACCCTAGGGCTTCCCCAAAACATATAAGATAAGTTCTTGATCAATTCCTATCATTGCTACATCAGTCTAACGTCAATTCACTACTCTTAAACACTAGTTCATCTTCTCAAACCCTAGATTCTTAAAAGCTAAAGAAAGAAAAGAAGAAAGGAATGTTGGAGACTTTGAGATTCCTTCAAAAAGGTATGATCCTTGATTTTTATGATATTATTGAAAGGTTTTAGACTAATGTAGGTTTTTCTATGGATTAGAATACATGAATGATTCATGAAGTGTTCAAGAATACGTTCTATACATGAAAACCCTAGTTTTTTTTTTTATAAAGGGGTATATGAGTAAGAATTAGATTGAATCTCTAATCTTTCTCATCTAAAACCATTGTAGTGTAATTATTGAATCTTAGGAAGTGCATTTGAGTGGGATTTGAGGTATGTCTATAATTCAAAATTCGTCTTTTCAAGTATGTTTAGATTTTTCCAAAAATCTTTCTTGAAGTATGTTTACTTTTCAAAATCCTTCTTTGAAGTATGTTATATTGCTTATAACGTGTGGATGATTGTTTGTGACTTGAAATCTTCCTTTGGAATATGAACATGATTATAACTCTTGTTTGGTGGAAGTTCTTCTGGAATTAAAGATGATTTCTTTTAGACAAGGTCATGCGTGTGTAGGGTCAAGCCCGCATCGAACCTTATACGATTTATACTACTTGTGAAACTCATTTTTTTCCATTATTGAATGATTGAACTCACTTTTCTAAAGGTTGGACCTTAAACTTGTTTTGTTGTTGAATGGATTTCTTGAACTTGAAAATTGAATAAGAGATTTGAATAATATTCTAAATCGGTTATGACTTGAAATGCTTCTATTTTGGGATGATGACTTGAGAAGTGAGATTCGGATCTAAGCCATGATTGATGATTCGGTAATATGCCTTGATTTGTAGTTTGTTTGTGTTTGGGCCTGTATGGGCAAGCTGTGCTAGTCCAGAGGATGATTAGCCGTTATGGATCCTAACGTATCGATACGAGCATGGCTGTGTCAATGCAGAGGACGATTGACCTCCTTTACTTCCTAGCCCGGTGTATCTATTGCTGTGCTAGTCCAGAGGACGATTAGCCTCCGTATCTTCCTAGACCGGAGTATCAGTATCTATGGCTGTGCTAGACCAGAGGACGATTAGCCTTTGTTACTTCCTAGCCCGGAGTATCTATTGGTGTGCTAGTCGAGAAGACGATTAGCCTCCCTGGTTTCCTAACCCGGAGTATCGATTGATTGATCTTCCTGTGAGTGGCTTGTTTCATACTTTGATTAGCCTGTGAGTGGCTTGTTTCGTATCTTGTTGAGTGTGAGTGGCTTGTGGTGATAGTGAATTCGTCAGTGAAATACTTGGCCTAGTAAATGGTAAGGAGTTGAGTTAATGTGTCTATCATTGTTGGATTCTTTGATGACTTTTTAATGTTGCTGACTCACTTTATTCCTGGGTTTGAACTGTTATTTTTCATTGATCTCATTTTATTGATTTTATTCATTATATCTTGTTTTGTTAACTATTGCCCCTTAGACACTTACTGATTGTTGTTTTTGATGGTATGTTAGGTATCATTGAGGAGTAGGTTCGTGATACGCCTACTACTTAAGAGAACTTGCTGCTTTCGAGACTATTCGGTGAGCCCACAAGATTGTTTGTGGGGCACCATTCTAGCTTTACTTTTTCGTATTTTAGTTTCGGGCTGCGTCCCGATAATTTAGACATTACTCATTAACTTAGAAGCTCCTTAGATAGTTGTCAGATTGTGGGTAGTGTGTTGGAGTCTCGTATGACTCATTGGGGCATTTGTGCCACGTTTATTAACTAAGTATTTGATTTGACTTCCGCTGATTTTGTTTCATAATTGTGATCTTAGATTTTATTTAGTTGTTTATCACTTGTTTAATTAAAATAAATGAAATATTATCGAAAAAGGGTTTGACGTTATTGACTTATAAGGTTCTTACGATATTGTTCATGACGTCGGATGCCGGTCACGTCTAGGGTGGGTTTTGGTGCGTGACAAACTTGGTATCAGAGCCTAGGTTTAGAAGTGTCCTAGGATTGTTGTGGAGCTGTGTCTAGTGGAGTCTTCTTCATGCAGACTAGCTACTTGTATGGATGTATGACTACCAGGACATTATAGGCGTTTCTCATTCTTCTTGATTCTAGATTGTGCTATAGAGCTTGAACTTCTTTTAGGATCATTCTGATGTGTTAGTTACTCGTGCTTTATGGAGATGACTTTAGCTCGTGTTGCAGATGCTAACCAAGTGAACAATGGTATTATGGAGTAAACATTATTGTGATATGTAATTTGATGGATGGTACAGAGTTGCTGAAATTGTATTGTTGGTGCTTGGTATATATGGTCGTTGTAGGGTTTGGTTGTTGATAAATTGAGACAGGTATAGAAACAAAAATAGTCCTTGTTACAGGGAAAACTCTATCGAAATCTTGTTAGGCTGAAAGGAATAATTAAGATGTGATGTGTTTCAAGTCTTTGGAGGTTAGGATGAAGGGAACAATTGAGGGTCTCTTGTAGTGAATTAAGAATTATCGTATATTGAGGTTATATTCTTATTGGATTAAAAGATCTATACTATTTTGATGTTTAGCGGAAGAACTCTATTTTAGGCTTGAAACTCGAAAACGACCGCTTGTGGAATAATGATTTAAGAAGATGATGTAGTTGATTTAGGCTTTAATTTGTTATTTCCAGTTTTGGCAGGAGGTAAGTTAAGCCTGAATCATATGTTGTTGAATTAGCCTCCTTGTCGGAGTATATTGTCTAGATTGATATATTGTCCGCTTCCTAGTCAAAGCATATACATGTTGAACCTTTTGAGTATCTAACTCTTGGGAAAGTAAAATGAAGGTAGAAACCCCCTTATTCGTGTTGAGACTTGAGTGTTCTAGTCGTTAGAATCCCCGTGAGGACTATGTTGTTCTTATTTGGGTGTTAGTTGTATTTTTGTCTTTCCGGGGTCATTTATACAAAGGAAGCTCGACTTCATGAATGGGCTCGTAGGGAGGTGGTTGAAGCTTCAGATGTTGTGGTCATAGGTATTCTCACTATTTGTTCTCTTAATGTGTATTCTTTGATCGATACAGGTTCGAAATCTTTCTTATGTGAGTTCGTACTTTACCCTTGGTTTTGGTAGGGAACCCGAACAATTATTGGAACCCTTTTTCTATGAATACCACTGCTAGCGTCCTTGTTATCACCTCTAAAATATATAGAGACTGCGTCGTTGTAGTTAAGGGCTGTGAGACTACTTTTGATGTGTTTGAATTAGAAATGGTGAACTTTGATGTGAATTTTAGGGATAGTCTAGTTTTCCGAGCATGAAACTCTGGATTGGCAATCAAATTAATTTGGCTTGAATTTCCTAATAAACCCGTTACACAGTAGAGAAATGATATTGCTAAAACCTCGTGGTAGACTTAAGTCGTATCTTAAGACTTGCGGGATGAACTCGAAGGGGCGTAGTTCTATCTAGTTGTTGTAGTGTCACTCAAGCCGTGTTACCTTCATTTATTCCCTCTTTGCAGGTATCTGTTGAACCTTTCGATTGTGTATTCCTTGTGAAAGGTTAGATTAGATGTATGAATCCCTCGTCCAATGTGTTTAGGTTTGAATGATGTATTCATTATGTGCTTAGTCGTATGTTATCTCTGAGAATGATCCTCCTCACAAAAGAACTCTAGAAATTCTAAAATTTGAGGTTCTTGAAAAATCTTAAGCCATGACTTTCACTCAGGGATGAATGATCCTAAGGGGGGGGGGGGATAATGTAACACTCCGTAAATCCGAGTTAGGTGTAAATGTATTAAATGAGAAGTAATATGACATTTTATGCATATGAAGTCCTATCAATATGAGTTTGGGTGGAAATAGTTGATTTAAGATCAAGGCCAAGTAGTGAAGTTCGTAAGAGTTCTTAAAATCGCCTAAGTTTTGTTGACCTGTCTTGTAGGCCAATTTCGTGAAAATACGTTGAGAATTTGGGAAAACTTGCTCTAACAAAGTTTTAGATCTTTGAAATAACTTTCCAAAGATATAAAGTGGAGCTTAAATGAACTTGTGAGTAAAACGTTATGGCAGTTTTACTAACCTGCGTTTCGCAGGAACTTCCTGCGGTTCAATCCTGCGAATCTCAGGATGAACACCAAAAATCATACCCCTCTATCATATCGTACGATAGGGCTGTATTTCATGGGTCAAACGTGCAATTCACGGGATGTGTCACACGCCTTGCTCGGCTATAAAAACCCCCAGAACGTGAAATTTTCTTAAACCTTCATTCTACTTCATCTTTGGCTGACTTTTGGAGAAGAAATAACCCTAGGGCTTCCCCAAATTATATAAGGTAAGTTCTTGATCAATTCCTATCATTGCTACATCAGTCTAACGTCAATTCACTACTCTTAAACACTAGTTCATCTTCTCAAATCTTTGGATTCTCGAAAGCTAAAGAAAGAGAAGAAGAAGAAAGGAACGTTGGAGACTTTGAGATTCCTTTAAAAAGGTGTGATCCTTGATTTTTATGATTTTATTGAAAGGGTTTAGATTAATGTAGGTTTTTCTATGGATTAAAATCCATGAATCATTCATGAAGTGTTCAAGAACACGTTCTAGACATGAAAACCCTAGTTTTTCTATAAAGGGATATATGAGTAGAATTAGATTAAAGCTCTAATCTTTCTCATCTAAAATCATTGTAGTGTGATTATTGAATCTTGGGAAGCGGGATTTGAGGTATGTCTATATTTCAAAATTCGTCATTTCAAGCATGTCTAGATTTTCCCAAAAATCTTTCTTGAAGTATGTTTACTTTTCAAAATCCTTCTTTGAAGTATGTTATATTGCTTGAAACATGTGGATGATTGTTTGTGACTTGAAATCTTCCTTTGAAATATGAACATGATTATAACTCTTATTTTGGTGGAAGTTCTTCTGGAATTAAAGATGACTTCTTTTAGACAAGGCCATGCGTGTGTAGGGTCAAGCCCGCATCGAACCTTATACGATTTATACTACTTGTGAAACTCATTTTTTTACCATTATTGAATGATTGAACTCACTTTTCTAAAGGTTGGACCTTAAACTTGTTTTCTGTTGAATGGATTTCTTGAACTTGAAAACTGAATAGGAGATTTGAATAAGATTCTAAATCGGTTATGACTTGAAATGCCTCTATTTTGAGATGATGACTTGAGAAGTGAGATTCGGCTCTAAGCCATGATTGATGATTCAATAATATGCCGTGATTTGTATTTTGTTTGTGTTTGGGCCTGTATAGGCAAGCTGAGCTAGTCCAGAGGACGATTAGCCGTTATAGATCCTAATGTATCGATACGAGTATTGCTGTGTCAGGAGGACGATTGACCTCCGTTGCTTCCTATCCCAGAGTATCTATTCTTTGTGCTAGTCCGAGAGGACGATTAGCCTCCGTATCTTCCTAGGCGGAGTATCTATGGCTGTGCTAGTCCAGAGGACGATTACCCTCCGTTGCTTCCTAGCTCGGAGTATCTATTACTGTGCTAGTCCAAAGGACAATTAGCCTCCGTGGTTTCCTAACCTGGAGAATCAATTGATTGATCTGCTTATGAGTGACTTGTTTCGTACTTTGATTAGCCTGTGAGTGGCTTGTTTTGTATCTTGTTGCCTATGAGTGACTTGTGGTAATAGTGATTTCGTCACTGAAATACTTGGCCTAGTAAATGGTAAGAAGTTGAGTTAATGTGTCTATCATTGTTGGATTCTTTGATGACTCTTTAATGTTGCTGACTCACTTTATTCCTGGGTTTGAACTGTTATTTTTCATTGATCTCATTTTATTGATTTTATTCATTATAGCTTGTTTTGTTAACTATTGCCCCTTAGACACTCGCTGAGTACCCAGTACTCAGGCATAACATTATTATTTTTTATGGTATGTTAGGTATCATTGAGGAGCAGGTTCATGATACACCTACGACTTAAGAGAACTTCTTTGCTTTTGAGACTATTCGGTGAGCCCACATGATTGTTTGTGGGGTAGCATTCTATCTTTACTTTTTCGTATTTTAGTTTCGGGCTATGTCCCGATGATTTAGACATTACTCATTATCTTAGAAGCTCCTTAGATAGTTGTCAGATTGTGGGTAGTGTGTTCGAGTCTCGTATGACTCGTTGGGGCATTTGCGTCACGTTTATTAACTAAGTATTTTGATTTGACTTCCCATTTGATTTTGTTTCATAATTGTGATCTTAGATTTTATTTAGTTGTTTATCTCTTGTTTAATTAAAATAAATGAAAGATTATCGAAAAAGCGTTTGACGTTATGGATTTATAAGGTTCTTCTGATGTTGTTCATGACGTCGGATCTTTGGTCACGTCTAGGGTAGGTTTTGGGGCGTGACACGCTCCCACTCTGAAACATCGCGGAATAACTTCCTTAGGAAAAGGGTCGATTGTTCGGGCCTCGGCCGACGTCGCCATTTTTTAGCAAAAGATTTTATTTTAAGAAAAATTCATCTCTCTACCGATGAGTCAAGAGGGAGGTGGACGTTCAATTATTCAGGTGTTCCTTCGGCCTCAAGCTGCGTATGCTGGGCGTCTCCTGACTTCTCCAGCGACCGCGTAGCATCCCTCTTCTCGAAACAGGGATTTGAAGCCTTCACCATCTTTCTTTTCATTCAGCATCGGCATTTTTCTGGGGAATGACTGGTACAAACTCGGGATTGGATGAGGTAGTTTCCCTGTTCTGGGCTCCCTCCTAATTTCCTTCGTGAGCTCATCTTCGTTAGGGGTATATCCTAGACCGAAATGGTAGTTTTCCCCCGGGATCGGCACAGGTTCTGTTATCCCTTCGAGGTCTTTTCCTAGACCTTTTCCTGTTTCAAAACCATTTCTTAACAAGGTAAAAGAGATCATCCGGTAGACGGCCCGCATTGGGTTGCCGACCTCTTCTCCTGCATGGGTGGCCCCTGCGTATTCCACTATGTGAAAATTGGAGAAATGAGAATTTCCTTCAATCACGGAGAAGGTGTTGTAAGGCGGCTTTT
>NC_081349.1:5944044-6014360 GCF_029784015.1 Lycium ferocissimum | reverse complement strand
GAAGATATAGACGGACATGATAATCCGTCTTTATGAATGCAGGAGCTATTTCTTCCCTAGTAGATGCAACACTAATCATATAACTAACCATCACGTCCATATGTGAGCATTTCAGCTGACCACTTACAATGATTCTTTCAACCAATTGCTTATATGTACATGGCCTTTGAATTTCAATTGGTACTGTCACCTTTGTTCTGGATTGCCAAATCCAGCAATCTGAAGTCTCCACCCATTCACCATAATATTTTCGACCTACTACAATACCATCTTCTATAACAACTAATGTGGACTAATAAAAGAACAACTCGTCAAAAATAACTTTAACTAGACTAATAAACGAACAACTCGTCTAAAATAAACTACACTAATAAACGAACAACTCGTCTAATATAACTTTAACTAGACTAATAAAATAACAGCTCGTCTAAAATAAATTCAATCAAATTAATCTTGTACAGTAGAGCTGATTAAGCAGGAAATAACTGCAAAAAAAAAAAATTAATTGTTTATTAACACAAAATTTGTAGAGATCTGCCGAACCACAAAATCAAATCATCAAAAATGAAACTGCGGATTCTACAACATATAGGCGACTACATCTATTGCGATTAATGCACAAGATGAATTGAATGAAAATATATTAGCAATTTTACAATCAGGAACGAGCTAGGGGAAGGGAATTAATGGCAACAGTCGTGAAGAAGTAGTAGTTGGGGCAGCTAGGGTTTTTGCTATTTTGGGAAAATTATTAATAATTTGATTCAGACAAAAGTGTACTTTTTAAAATTTGGGGGCCGGTTTGAAAGCTTAGAATAGTTATAATTTTATTATTATTATTATTATTATTATTATTATTATTATTATTATTATTATTTTTATTTTTAAATCGTTCGACTAAAATGTATTTTTTAAAACTTGGAGGTTGATTTTGACGTTTTGCTAACTTGTCTCCAATTAATTAGCACTAATCATAAAATGGGTCCCAAATATCTAATAATTAAAACTTGGGGTCTGGATACCAAATAAAAACTTACTTGGGGCCAGTCACCGCACTGCCCCGCAAAACTTAAAGTTTCAAGAAGCCAAATCAAAACATAATGTTCGAATTAGAAAATAAAAAGAAGTTACCTCCACAAAATAATAGTGAATGCATGAAAGAACCACTTTATATATTAAAAAACCACTTTATATTTAAAAAAGAACTTTCACAATACTCAAATTATAACGGAAAATTAAACAAAAGTTCCCACCTAAAAACATGTATTATCGTCTTATACATGTCTTCATTTTCCAGGTACGACGTTGCGGTAACATTCCATTCCTGCAAATATTACAACTTATTGCATCATCAAAATTCCAACACACTTTGATTTACACTCACCACTCCAGTACACAAAAGCTGGATATCCATTTAGTTTGTCGGAGTATATATAGTGAATTAGTGATGTTCAAGGTTTAATTGTGCAAAATCCCTTCTAATTATGCAATTAAGTAATAAGTCTTTTAAGTTTTCGTAACTCATGGACAAATAAAATTAGTACTAACCGAAAATAATACGTTACCCATGTTGAGGGAAAACAAAGACACGTCCTTACTTTTAAACTAGTAGACTTATCCGCGCTTCGCGCGGTCACCAAATATCTTGTTAAATATGGGGGAAAAACTAATTTTGATTCTTGAATATTAAAATATCTAAAATTTGATATCTTTAAAATTTCATTGAAAATCAAAACATACAAGTTTTTATTTTTTATTTTTCTCAACTTACAAAATTCAAGCATCCTCATTCTAAAACCAAGAGTTACCGGAAACCTAAGATTCTGTATCGATAAATAAAAGAAGGAAAAAAATCAATTGACATATCAAATTGAAATTTTGAATTTATAAAGTCATAAAAAGATCTTTACATGTCTGGTTATTGTTTTTCTCCACTTAGAGTAGTCTTCACTTTACGAAGAACACATGCATCTCTTCATGTTTCTACTTTTCTTTTTTGTATGCATGCAAATGTTGCTTGCAAATTATTTACTTGGGATTGAACAAATTCGTATATGTTATACGACAAAATCACTTTTATTCATCTTCATAATATATGAGATCCTAGAAAAAGATCTAATTAACTCCTTTTGTTAGGTACCATAAATTCACATTAGATATTAGCTAGGATGTGAAAAAGGTTTAATGCCAGAAAATGAATATTTTAACATTTAATAAATACTACAATTCTAGTGGAAGATGGAAAGTCAAGCAGTTAGATTTAAGGACTTTCAGGGCTCTTGAAATTGATAAAATGCAAAAAGTGGGAGTAAAAAAGGAAATAAATAAGAAAAAATTACACGATATACGACCTAAGAAAGATATCGCATGCATCAATTTCTTAAGACCAGAATCATATTATTCTATACATAAATATACTAGCACATAACTAATCACGTTACAAGTGTATCCTCAATTAGTAACCAAAAGACAACAAACAAAAGTTATGGCATAAAATAAAATGATCAACAGAGTCTGGTTCTTGAAATCTTGTTTGTCTCTAAATTACACCTAAAGTATAATGAAATAGAAAGACGAAAGTACTCCATTTCTATCTCTTAGGGACCTCTAATATTTCTCAAATTCCAAGTAAAATAAAAGTCGCTCTTCGACAATATAATTGTAAATTCAGTTACAAAATTATTTTTCAATTAAAATCTGATAATCACAGAGTTTATACATGGATATACAAAATTAAGATAGAAATCGCAAAAAATAAAAATAAAGGAGCATATACAAAGGTGGCTCCCAACTTCGCCACACCAAGATATATATGTCTTGGTTGCCTTCATGCTTAGATTATTGTTGGATATAATTGGATCACTAATCACTCCACAAAAATGAAAGTTAGAGCTTACCGAAACACTACAATTTGAGAATCCGAAACTAAACTTTCTTACAGGTTAAGATGTACTGCTGGCCATAATTCTTTCTATGCACATACCATCGATGAGCAGACATAGATTCACATATAAGCATGTTTTGAGTTGTTGGTCCTCTCCAATTCTTTCAAAAAGATTTGTCACGCTCTTTGTTCGTTGAATCAATTCCAAATAAATACTTGAGCAAAGGGTAAAGGAAGGGGAAAGTTAAGAGTAATTAGTGATGTTTTATGATGAATCAAATTGTGGAAGAAGTGGTAGAAACGTTACAAGCTCACAAAACAGTTCTGGATTAATTCTTGATGGTCAATAATGCCTTTTCTTTTTAATTACGCAATGAATGTGCACATTTAAGGATTTATTGATAGAGAATTTTTTAATTTTCAGCAAAGATTTTAAGGAAAATGTAAGAGAAAAAGGTTAAAAATTGACAAAAAAGATAAATACTAATGAAGGCCTAAGAGAGGTGCCACATCACCTTATTTATGCCTAGCTTTATATTATATATAGATATAGATATAGATGGAAGAAAGAGTGGGCTTACGATTTGGCTTTGCTTTGAGGAATTATACTTTGACTGCATTTTTACTTTGCTACACGAACATGATTTTGATATAAGGAAAATTTATTGACTGAACCTTTCCAAATTCTACTTGAAATGATATCATAAGACTGTTGGAGATTTTTAAATATCTTTACAATAAAGAATTGGAAAGAGTGGAGTAGTAAATTTGAGACATTTTAGTTTCTATATTAAGTTAAAGAATAAGAATGAATGGAAGAGTAGTAATTGTCATATTTATTCTTGTACAATAAGAAAATAGAAAAAATAGGGAAAATTGTCAACAAAATGAGAAAAGATAAATAGGAATGGTGGTCATAGAGAGGTGCCGCGTCACCTTGTCTATGCATAGCTTTATTATATATATAAATTACTCATTTCCAGGTTTATTGAGCCTATGCACTAATTAATATGAATATTATGATAAAATATATACTTCAATTGATTAATTCTTAAGCAAACGTGCAAAGCTAAAAGTGAACAACTAAAAGAAAATATAAGAGGGAGTAGTACAACAACAACAACAACAACATACCCTATATAATTTCACAAGGTAGGGTCTGGAGAGGGTAGAGTGTATGTAGACCTTACTCCTACATTGTGAAATAGGGAGACTATTTCCGATAAATCTTTGGCTCAAGAAAAGGTGCCAAGACAACAATTATAATAGACAGTAATAGCAACATATAATAAGATAAAGGGAAAAGGATAAAAAATGTCTCTCTACTTTGGGAAAAGGGCTAAAAATACCCTCTATTACAAATTTGGGTCAAAAATACCCTCAATTACAAATTTGGGTCAAAAATACCCCTCCTGTCATTAAAGTTTTCAAATATACCCCCGTCTTAACGGAAATCCTCAAAATAACCCGATTTTATTTTAAACCCGACCTGACTATATAAAAACTCATATGCGACCAACTTTTTCCCGAATTCTACATTTGGAGCCACTAGGCACAGGAGCGGGTAACTCATATGAATTTTTATTTAGTTAGGTCGGATTTAAAAGGAGCGGATTTAAAAATAAAATCGAGTTATTTTGGAAATTTCCATTAACACAGGATATATTTAAAATTTTTAATGATGTGATGGATATTTTTAATCCAAATTTGTAATGGAGATATTTTTAACTCTTTTCCCAAAGTAAAGGGAGTATATGTGGACCGATAAATGCAATTATTAAAGAAATAAGAGGGAGTAGTGAGGAAAGATATTGTTGGGGGTGCACTGTACGCGCTTGTAGCTTGAAGGTGGGATTAATAATTGCCAAAACGGTATATACACTGCCAGTCAGTCTCTCCCTCTTCCCCATGTAACCTTCCCACTCCACTCCACTCCAATGGGAATATCACACCTAATTCGTTCTTCTCTGATCCCCATACACCTCTTTTAATACCCCATTTTTCACTCTGCATAACATAATGGAGTCTCTTTTTTAACTTAAGTTTTTCTGTCTTTCACTTTTCTTAAACCCTTCATTTTTCTCAGCCTTTTCTCCTTTAAAAGGGTTTTTGATAAACGATGAGTACTCGTTCTACTCGACCCACTTATCTCCCTCCGCATTTACGAGTCCAAAACCCACGTTCCAAGGACATAAACCCATATAATGTATTAGAAAAGTTTGAGAAACTGGAGATAATGGAAGATGCATATGATGATGTTCCTGTGGATGTTAGTGGGACTGGTAATGTTCCAAAACCAGTGTCATCATTTTCTGAAATGTGTTTTAGCAAAGAGTTGAATGACAATATTAAGAGATGCAAGTATTTGAACCCCACACCTATACAGCGTTATGCAATACCAGTGGCAATGGGTGGTAGAGACATAATGGCATGTGCTCAAACTGGTTCAGGGAAAACTGCTGCATTTTGTTTTCCTATTATTAGTGGCATTTTGAAGGAAAAGACTAAAAGGGGTTGTTGTCAAAGACAGTTTGGGGTTGCTTTACCACTTGCTCTCATACTCTCTCCTACTAGGGAGTTGGCTTCTCAGGTACTAGAGTCATTCTCTCTCTTTTTATTTTTTTTTATGGGTTTTCTAGTAATTCTGAAATCATGTTTTATCAATGGACACTTGCTGAAATTTTCAAAAATATACAGCTTTTGAGAATATTTATGCCACGTAGCTCAATATACATCTGAAACAACCTATCTACCTCCCAAGATAGGCGGAAGCTGTGTGTACACTCTAACCTCCCCACCAGACCCCACTTTGTGTGACTACAATGGGTATGTTGTTGTTGTTAATATACAATATTATACAGCGGAAAGCAATATACACAATTTATGTGATACTTTTTACTTTTTGAGATTTAATTTGACTAAACTTTGGCAACATTTCAAGATTAAGTAGGTGTTTGGCCATAGAAACCAAATATTTTTCACTTTATTTGGGAATTTTTAAAGTTGGAGTTGTGTTTGGTTGTACTTTTGCAAATAATATTTTGGTTGTTTGATCGTAGTGAAAGTGAAAATAGGGTTTTATTTGTTTTTCAAATTTCAAATACAGCTTCAAGTTGTATTTGGAATCATTGCAAAATGCTGATTTTCAAATAAAGTGAGAAAAAAAAAATACAGAAAAAAAGTGAACAATTCTCATGGCCAAACGGGTCCGTAATGGTTTTTCTACTCTAACCGTCCCAACTTATGTAATAGTTTTTTCCTTTTCGAGAGCAATTTGGCTAACCTTTGAAGCTAAATAGGATTAGATTAACTCAATATTTAAGATTAAAATTTATATATTTGAAAACTACATTAAAAGTACTATAAGTTGCAACTTTTCTTGTATCAATCTGGCGAAAAAATATACATCTCAGAATGTTGGTTTCTGCTTTTCTTTTACTCCTATTATTTTCCTAATTGATTAGTTTTCTTGAGTTTTCTGGTTACTTTTAACTTATTACTATACTATCTTCTTATTTTTTAATTATTGTGTAGATACATGAAGAGGCAAAGAAGTTCTCATACTTGACAGGATTGAAGGTTGTGGTTGTATATGGAGGAGCACCCATAATTCCTCAGGTCTTGTTTTTTGCCTAAACATATAATTTGTGTCTTGTTCTGGTGTTGTTAGACTCAATATTATAGAAAATGCGATGGTGGGAGAATATGCTTGTCCCTAATGCTTAGCCAAAACCTATTTCAGTGCTGTATTTTGATCGTTATATTGGGTCGAGATTTCCATTGGCTGGTTAAAAAGTTGGTGTCTGCATCTTGCATGCCTTTGGTTGAGTTATTGCTCTTTATGTGCTCCCCGTCTCACTATTTCTATTTCATGAGTTATACAATCTTTCCTTTCACTACAAATGTTTCGCACATTTTATAAATCTTAGTAATCATAAAAATTCTAGCTGATAGTTTCTAAGTGAATTTTATTTTGAAAAACATTATTGAACAAATGTCGGCATTGAGATTGAGGTTTGGCCCTTATCCTTCATTCTATTTGAGACGGAGGGAGAAGTAGTTACTCTTGTTCCTCTTATCCTCTTCTTACTTATCTATAGCAGAGAGTATCTTATTTTGTTTCTATCTCATACCTTATTCTTTTACCATTTCCTGCAATCTTTGCTTTCACTAGTGATGTTTTATTTCCTGGATGTATTCTTTCTTACTTAGTATCCTTCATTACTTAGTAAAAGAGGATTTTGGATAACTTCATTCTTAACGTTATGGCTAAATCATGATCAGTTCACCGTCCTAGGTTCTTTGCATCTCAGGCCTTGTTTTTTCTCCTTGAACTTTGCTTCTACAGTTACGCAATCTGGAAAAGGGTGTTGACATTTTAGTTGCCACCCCTGGGCGCTTGGTGGATATGATTGAGAAATCAAGAGTTTCCTTACAAGCAGTGAAATATTTGGTCTTAGATGAAGCTGATCGGATGCTTGATATGGGCTTTGAGCCCCAAGTTCGTAAGATTGTCCAGAAAATGAAGATGCCCCCACCTGGTAGAAGGCAGACAATGCTTTTTAGTGCAACATTTCCAACTGAGATACAGGTTTGCTCATTACCTAATTAAACTGGTTTCACATATTTACGGAATGGTGCCTGGCCTGCATGTGGTGTTTTTTTCAAATCGCTTTTAAATATTTGTTATGGGAGCGTTCATCAATGTGCCAATCACCAAATGTATTAAATGATGACTTTGTTGGCAACCTTGTGGTGATCTTGTGAGTTTGTTAGTCTTCTTTACAAGCTAGTGCTCTTGGCTCAGGTAATAACTAATATGTAATTTACTGTTACAGAGGCTTGCATCAGATTTTCTTTCAAACTACATCTTCTTGGCAGCTGGAAAAGTTGGGTCCAGCACTAATCTAATAGTTCAAAGAGTTGAGTTTGTCCCTGATATGGACAAGAAGGATCATTTAATAGATCTTCTTCATGCTCAATATCCAAATCAAACAGATGCGAAGGTGAGAAGTTTTATATGTTTAGGGTATTTATTGTGTTAAGATTAATTTGTTCTCTTGTGAATATGAACATAAGCAAAATGATCATATCTCTATATCATTGTTGCAGCAGCTGCCTTTGACTCTAATATTTGTGGAGACCAAAAGAGGGGCAGATGCATTAGAACGTTGGTTGGTCAAGAGTGGTTTCCCATCCATTGCCATTCATGGTGATAAAGTGCAATTTGTTAGTCTCTCTTCCTTCTCCTTGCTTTCAGTAATTTGAGTCTGCTCAATCCAATGCTCATTCTGCCTACTGCATGCATTTGAAAATTTGGGTTTGTTGTGTGCCCCTACTCATTTTATCTATTGCTGATTTACACTCACTTTTTAGTAACTTTGTTTGCTAACTAGTACTCCCTCCGCCCCAATTTAAGTTTCTTAGTTTGACTGGGCACAAAGTTTAAAAAAATAAAGGAGATTGTTGAATCTTGTGGTCTTAAATTAAAGATGTGTGTCCTTTAAATCTTGTGGTCTTAAACTTGCCATGTAGAATATTGGAATTGGAAAACTTACTAAATATAGGAAGAGACACTTTTTTGGGACAGATCAACAAGGAAAGTAAGACACTTAAAATGGGATAGAGGGAGTACTATTTATAGCGATCAACCGGGATGGTTCATATTTTGTTGCATTTGGTTGTCATAATTAAAGATTCAATTCTCAGATGTGTGCTCATCTATGATATCTGAATGTGTTACACTGTAGTATAATTCAGATTCATGTAGAGCTGGTTGGGCAGATCTAAGTAGACAATGTATGTTTCTATTTTTCACTTTTAAGAAAAAGATGGGGATCATGAACGAAAGATTTGCCTAATAGTCAAATTACTTTGTCACTAGGTAACTCTTGCATTAAATTGATTACCTCCCTTGATTGTCTTCAAAATTTTAATGATCTTCTCACATGATGTATGTTTAAGGAGAGAGAGCGAGCACTAAAATCATTCAAAAGTGGACATACTCCAGTTTTAGTTGCAACTGATGTAGCTGCTCGGGGTCTGGATGTTCCGAATGTTGCTCATGTCATAAATTTTGACTTGCCAAGGAACATAGATGACTATGTGCACAGAATTGGACGAACAGGCCGTGCTGGTAAATCTGGACTGGCAACTGCATTTTTCAGTGACAAGAATGTACCTTTGGCAAAGGATCTTGTTGAATTGATGCAGGGGGCAAATCAAGAAATTCCTGACTGGCTGAGTGAATATGCCGAAAGCAGTGATGGTGCTAGAACAAGCAGTATGTTTGGGGGCTATGACTACAGGGGTACTTCCTTCCATAGTGGGAGTGACAACAACACTAGCCAGTTTGTTGATACCGAAGATGCTACTCATTATGCTAGTGCTTTCACCTACGGTGCTCCTTTCGCTGCTGGTTGTTATGGTACTTCTCAAGTGGACTCCTTTCCTGCTGCTCCATACAGTTACAGTTTTGATTATGGACCTGTTACTGCTAGTGGATGGGATTGAAAATTCCGGGCAACACTAGTGACAGTTGTGGTAACTTTTGGTAGTTAATTTCTAATCGTGTAGAATGGCAGATGTAGTGACATACTAGTTCATGTTGAATTCAGGTTCATACAGGCTGAACAGGGATGCATATACTGTCTCGGATTGATCGTCTTACTTATACTTTTGGGATCATCTAATGCTGATATGTAATTCGGTCACTTGCTGGATATATTTAAGGTGGAAATTTTATGTATTTCAAACTCTGTTCTGTTAGCTTTGGTTATGTCATGGGCCATAAGATGTGCTCCACGATTATGGTTAGAAATGTTTGGATTTCAAGTGCCAAGTGAGTAGTGACTACCCCTCATCTTCTTAACTATTTACTAAGTGAAGGTTCATGGTACGACGAAATGGTAATTTCGTAATATTATCACTCTTCATGGGCATTTTGATATTGAGTTTCAACCTTTTTCAGCCCTTCCATTTTCTCTCTTGGTTTAGTTGTGTGAGATGCAGCTGGCTTCCAGCATCATTTGTGTCTTGCTTCTTCCATCTCTCTCTATCAAACAACAATGAAGACTAAAAGCAACAGAGTTGTGCTCAAGTGTTGAAGCTTGGGATTGCCACCCTGCTCATCAATTTGATACCAAAAGCAACCAAAAACCCTTCTTTTTTTCTCCAAGGATCCATTCACAGAACCTTCAGTAAAGAACCAATCTCCCCCCTTCTGCTTTCATAACTCTTGCGAGCATTGTGGATTAGGCATTTTTCCTTTTCTGCTCTTTTTATTTTGTGGTTGATTTGGGAGATAAATGTTAACTTTTCAGTACTAATGTTCTTGCATGTTTTGGGTAATAGTAGATAGCTCTCAGTTGCTTGTATTTCTACTAACACCCCCCCCCCCCCCCTCTTCCCTCCCTGCTTCCTTTTTTAGCTTCTTTAACTTGTTTGGGGGGTTTTTACTTTTGATTTTTTTCGGATATGAGGGTCAAATTAACTAATGTTCTGTGTGAATTAGGACATAAAATCTTTCTGTTTTTGAAATAAAATTTACATATTTAGAAATCATATAAAAAGTACTATAAGACATAATAGTTAACAATTTAGAAAGTATTTGAAAAAATTATGGTAAAAGAAAATATCATATGATTGTATAGTAGAACATATATAATACTAATTTCATTATTAATCAAAAAAAAAAAAAAAAAAAAAAAAAAGAACTTTTGAGAGGGACTAGCATAATAAAAAATTTATATACTTCACTACACGTAACTCAAACTCTTTTTTAATGGTATGCTCAAATCTTTGCAGAAAGGAAAATTATTCCTTTTTTCACTTTAGCTCAAAGATCAGATTTATAGCGTATTCCATGTATCAAATTAACTTCCATCAATCATGTCATCAGTGCCTATAAAAATTTCTTTTCTTCATTAAAGATACTATTAAAGTGCAAGAAAATATTTTGCCGTTTAGGCATAAACAATATTTGGAAATTGGAATACTTGAAAAATACAAATATTTAACCTTATTAGCAAGCTGGACAACAAAATAAGCTGCAATTCTTTTTGCAATTTTCACGATTCACAAATAATAACGTGTTTAAGTAATAACTTAGTACAAACTCATCTATGTAAGTAATGGATGCTATTAAATGCGACAAAATTTGTGATTCTTTTAACACTAATAAAAAAAAAAAAAGAAAAAAAAAGAAGAAGAAGATGAGTTGTCTCTATTGTGATTAAGAAGGAAGAATTAATGCCATTCTTCCTATGATGAGGAGGAATTAATGAAGAAACTCCAAGATTGCGTAATAGCCAACTAACACCGGAAGAGATCCCAGCATGCCAAATATTACCCTGAAATTGAATTAGTAAAAAAAAAAACTTGAGAATAAATTGTAAATCACACATATTAATAATTCTCATTTCTTAAACAAGTGATATGTATTAAATATCAGTCAACTAATCAGCTTTAATAAATATTTAAATTACAGTAACAGTTTGTTCGAGAATAAAAAGAATTCATTTTGTTATTTTGGTTGTTTACTTACGCTGTGCTAAGGACTTCTGCATGTAAGCCATATTCTTTGGCAAATATGAAGGAGGTAATGGATTGTGGCAATGCTGCCTGCATAAGGGAAAATGAAATAAATAATCAAATATCTAAAGAAACAAAAATCAATATTTCCACTATAGTAGATAACCTAAAGTAAAATCCTAGCATTAATAGTTTGTAAAAGCAATTTTTTGGTAGACAATATATAATAAAGGAATAAATAAAGGTAATGACACGTAAATATATTTACCGCTAGGCCGTCTAGTGACTTGTTCATAAGTCATACCCCAATATAGGAGAAATAAAAGGGTTTACCCCTAATTAGGCCAAAGAGGCTTGTAATAGTTTGCTCATGAACCATGATCCAATCTATATAAGTTGAGATTATGGGTGTGTTCGATATGGAGAGTTTTTTCATGTTTGGTTGGTCAAAATGTTTTGCAAAACCTTTTCTACGAAAACAAATTTCTTAAAAATGAGTAAGATGACTTCTTAATTGAAATAAGAAAAATAAGTTTCGTAAGTGACATGGCATGTTCATAGCATCCTTCTCACCCATCTAACGCCCCCACCCCAACCATTTCATTATCCAACCCCCGAACCTCCACCCACCCCATAGCGTCTTACTAGATTACATATAAATGTTTTTGGAATAATATTTTCTATTTACTCACCAAACACTAGAAAATAAGTGCAAAATCCACTTATTTTTTAAGAAAACATTTTCCATAAGAAAACATTTTCCTTCCTACCAAACACACCCTAAGTTAAATTCTTTTTTCTTTTTACCTCATAACACCAATTGAAAATGCGAATATGTTGGTGTGGTTTCCTTTAATTGTATATATATTGTCAGATGTCCACGTCGATTTCCAGCTTCGGTTTCAAGCAAACGCATCATTGCGCAAACGCATCATTCTTTAGCATGCTCTTTATTTTCGTGTATCTAGCTACTACTTCCGCGAACTTTTACTTGTCAATTATACTAAAAATATATTTTTACTTTTACTTATTCACGTTAGCATATCAAGAGAAACAATATTTTTTCCTATTTTACTCATAGCATTAATTACTCATTTCAAATCATTTTTCAAATCCATTAAAACTATGCATCAATTAATATGGCTGGGTATCATGATAAATTATATACTTCATTTATTATTTCTTAAGGGTGTGCAAAATCCATGATGGACAAGTAAAAGTGAACGGAGGGAATATTAACAAAGTACTGAAGTAGTAAACTAGTAATATATGCCAATTCTGTAAGATTTTTATGCACTGTATTAAGTTGTAATGATTTTATGACATCACTCGAGGTTAAGTAGTCTTATAGACACTTATGACATATTGACATTATCAGGTCATTTAAAAGATTTTGTCAGAAAATCCTCTTATAATATGTAGAATTTATGATTTTGTAAATAAGATAGATTATCCACTAAAATCAAGTGAATTCCCTCCGTATTATATGTGTCATTTGTAATATTGAAAATAAGATTGATTACCCATTAAAAAAAAGTGAATTTTCGATGAAAAATTCTTAAGAGGCCCCTTAGAAATTGGCTCGTCGAAAGTTTTCATGTCGCAAATAATATTTCTGACAGACCTCCCTAAAAAATTCACTTTATTTTATTGTTATATACTGTCGATGCATATAAGTGAAACTGTATTAAATAGTAAGTAAGCTATCACAAGTTAAATTGCTTTGATGGTGGAAAAATCTTTACACTCTCAATACATATATATAAATTAAACTTTATTTTTAATAGTGTCAATGTACTTTAACCTATGATTTCATATAAATTGTCATTTATTGTCAATTTGCCAATAATACTTATAATGAATATTTACTTGTAATTTCCTTATGATATATTAATTATTTATACTCCATTAGTGCATATAACTTAAGCCAAACATAAGGGAAAACGTGTATGTAACACTAAATTTGAGCAATATATACCTATTTTAGTGGTGAAGATTTTACTCATCTCCATATGTAATTGTATCCCTAGAAATGGGAATTGAATTCTAAATTATCTTAGAATATGGAATCTATTCATCTTTGAATTTACAACATGTCATAGATTATCGTACCACAAAACTTTTTTCGATAACAACCAAGAAAATAGAAAAAGACAATTTAACATTCAAGTCACATTAACATCCCATAAATACCACTTTAAGTAATATGCACCGTAAGTGTAAACAATTTTATATTGTTAGGTCATTTTACCTGTTGTAACAAGTGATATATCTTACTTTCAAGATTTTAAATCTTATAATTTAAGTCTTACTTGTTGATATCTTTTAAATGACTTGACGATATAATAATTGTTTACACTAATAGTGTATAAAACTTAGTCAATACAAAAAGAAATACATACCTGGATTATGGCGACACGCAAGACATCCCCATGCAAACCAATAGCAATGGAGGCAATAGCCATAGCTGCTGGTCCAGCTATGAATCTCAAAGCCATTCCAAACACAGTTAGAGTTGCACCACATGCTATCACTTTCTCTTGCAATGCCATGAACATCCCTGCACTCATTTATACTTGGTTCAGTTCTCATGCATAGCGAGAGCTTAGTGCATAATGTGTTTATACTACTTAAAGGTTTATGATTTATGAATGCACATATTATTCAGTTACGTACCCATGCTAAACATGGCAGTGCCTGTGCCAGCCCTTGACATTACCAGTATAGAGCCTTCGATGATGCTTGGCATTTGCATGTGCCACCTAATTTATCAAAATCCACCCACTTTTAATAAGCCAATTGATGATCGAACTATCTTAACATAAATGAAAAGCTTTACTTGCCTCAATACGCTTTATTATTTATCAAATTATCACTCTATTTCAGCAAGTAATCTATTTTATTTTTTATGCTACTACACATTTTATGGATGGGTTACATGTAGCTGCTCCCTTTGTTCTAATTTTTGTGGCATCGTTCGGATTTCAAAAGTCAAACTTTTTAATTTTGACCATGAATTCGAACAGGGGCTTTAAACTTTTTGAAACAAGATTTACATATTTGAAAACTATGCAGATCTTACTTTCAAAGTTAATAATCCCACTTTTTAAGAACAGTTACCTTTTAGAGATCTAATAGTATAAAAGTTATTTTGTATTGTTAATATATATATATATATATATATATATATATATATATATATATATATATATATATATATATATATAAGTTAAATTCATAGTAATAACTAAGCTGTTATGCTACGTCAGAGTCATACTGCACTAATCGTGTAAAAAGGTTACAAACCTGTTCGATACTAGTGCCCAAGTGAGGCCAAAGATACAAGCATATGAATTAGGATTTGTAGCAAGTTTCAACCACACTTTTCTTGTCAAACACCAAAAGGAAGGTCTAGTGATGCTTGCTACCACCTTTGCATTATTTCCTTCCAAATCACTCCCATTATTCTCTTCAAGTACAATATTATTTTTGTCTCCAATAGGAGAATCCAAGCTAAAATCTGTCCTTGTTCTTCTCACTTCCAACACAAACAAGAGTATAGTTAGCCACACAATGGCTTGTGTAACCGATCCTTGGACAACTAAGTGCACAGCTTCCTCACCATACATCGCTTTCATTAGAGGTACACCAACGACGAGCGAATTAGTAAGTGTAGACAAAGAGAAGCTCGTTATAGACCAACGATAACTCCCTTCGGTACTACACTTTGCCCAAAACGCTAGCACTACGACTATGATCACCTTCGAGATGGCATCAGCTCCAAGGAACTTGTAATTCATCTCGAAAGGATCAACGTGTGCTGTGAATTCGAAGGTGAAAAGTGGGAGAGTGAAATAACAAACGAGATGATTGATAGCATCACATTGATTGTGTGTGAAAATTCGCCACCATTTCACCGAGGCATAGCCTAAAATTAGGGCAACATAGAGTGGTGCCATTGCTACCACCACTTTGTAAACATCTTCCCATCCTATCATTGTCAAAATTAACAAGAATATATATTAAGAAAGAATATATCTTAAGTCTAATGTTTTCTTGGCTTGTGTTATTGGCACTAGTGAATAGAGGTGAGATGTTTGATGAATGAGTTAAACGTTCGGTGTGGTATGGTATTTATATATGCACGTAGAACAAAGGAATACGTTGATTGATCACGCATAATTTTGCATGCCAGGAAGTGTATAGGATTCTATACTCTAAATACCCTTAAAGGTGACATGCACTATTTTTTTTAATTTACTTTTTTTAATGGTGAGTGAATGAAAGGTCATGTAATTTTCACCAGGCATTTTGTGTGTGTGCGTGTGTTTTTTTTTTTTTGGCCTTTGCGGTAGCAATTTAAAGAATAAGGAATGCGATCCAGCAGTTTATTCCATCCACCTTTTCCAATAGGGTCTTTTATGTTTTGGGTGCGAGTGTGTGTGTGTATTGAGGTTATTTTAATTAAGCATACAAATGAAGTAATTAAAGAGGAACTATCTAGAAATTGCTTTAATTTCATAAAGGAAACATCAACAAAGGAATAATTTGGTGATAATGATGATCTCATGTCTGAGTATTACTAATTGAATTAGGTACTTACACCTTTTGTTGTATGAATGAGGTTAATGGCTTCGCTAAGCCTGTTGTCCGATTCATCTTACGTTTAAATGGTTGGCTAGGTAATGGTACACGTAACATATTCAATATCAACGGGCTTTAAGTAGGGTTTTGACTTGTTGACAATCAACTCATACTCCTATATACGGTAAAAGTCGGATTAATGTTTGGCCGGTGAGACCGGGGACTAAGAAAAGGAAGAAAACGAGCACGAGCGCTCAGACCGAGGGTATTGCGTCAGTAGTGCTTGATCAGAAGAAGTCGGAGGAAAACCCTAAGGTCCGATTTATTCGGGGTAAACTTCTTATCACAGCTAGTCCGGTTTCTCCATGGCCGAGTTGATCGTGGCCGTTAGTCCGGTTTCTGTATGGCCGAGTTGATCGTGGCCGTTGGTCCGGTTTCTACATGGCCGAGTTGATCGTGGCCGTTAGTCCGGTCAATCAGTTATTCAATTGCCACGCGCAAAGACCGTTTTGCCACCTAATGCTGACAGTCGTACGGGTGTCAGACCGTACGACGTAGCCTTATTCATATTAGGGCTCCCATTATTCTAAAAGGGCTTTATGATGTATGAAAGGCCCGTAGAGAAAAACTATAAATAGGGGGCACTTCCCTACTTTTAGGGGTTAGCTTTTTAGATAAAAAACATTTGTAACAGAATTTATATTGAAGCTCTCTCTTTCTTTCTCTTTCTTTTTAATTTTGGTCCGGATTGCAGTGTTGTTTGACTTGATTCAACCATACACGATATAGCATCGAAATATATATATATATATATATATATATATATATATATATATATAGCTCAAATCCATAATATTAACTTATTCATCCAAGTTATTAACACATAGAAATTTATATATATAAGTCATTATACACAAACCCGCATATACATTCCTCATTAACCGAAATAGATTAAAGTATTCACATATCCTATACCTCACTTACAAATTCAACTTATTACCTAATTTCGGGGTAAACAGTTTGGCGCCCACCGTGGGGCTAGGATAATAGTGGTCTTTGATCTCGGTTTCAGTCGCTCACCCATTAAGATTTTTCAATCTTTCGTTCGTCTCTGTGAAAACGGACCAAATGGCGAGCAGTGGACAATCTGGTCACGTCAACAACAACGAGATTGTGGCCGAAAACGACAACAGTGGGCTACGGGGATTACTAGAGGAACCCGTCGACCCAAACACCGTCGATTCGAGGGAGGGCCTCAACCGGCAAAACACCGTGAACCAGGAAAATGCCGCCTAGCCGGCCACCGATCCCTTAAATACTCTCAATTTGATTACTCGTCCCGGCACGGGGCCGAAAGTGCCAAATACCCCGATGATATTAACTTACGCCTTATCTTTGAAATGTTGCAGAACAGAGAGCAGCTATTGCCGAACAAGGAGTCGCAATAGCCCGGTTACTGCAAAGCAAAAATGATGAAACGGCTCCGGAGAAGACGAAGGGTGTTGCCGAACCCAGAAAGGATGAAGCACGGATGGTCGAGAGCAATGGATCCGGAGCTGGTTCGTCCACCGAAGTGTTGAGAATGCTCGAAACACTGGCGAAGCGGGTAGACTCAACCGAGAAGAGGGTGGAGACATATAACTCTCGGGTGGACCAGATCCCGAGAGCTCCGCCCATTCTTAAAAGGACCAGATTCAAAGAGGTACATTCAGAGGCCTTTTCCTCCGAGCGCCGCTCCGAAGTTGATCCCGAAGAGGTTCAAAATGCCGGATATCCAAAAATATGATGGTACGACGGATCCCCAGGAACACGTGACTTCATACACCTATGCCATAAAAGGCAATGATGTCGAAGAAGACGAAATTGAATCCGTGTTGTTAAAAAAATTTGGGGAAACTCTGTCAAAAGGAGCATTGACTTGGTATGACCATCTGCCCGAGCATTCAATCACTTCTTTCGAAATGCTCGTAGATGCGTTCATAAAGGCTCATGCCGGTGCCAAAAAGGTACAGACTCGTAAGGCGGATATTTTCCGGATAGCCCAAAGGGATGACGAGTTATTGCATGAGTTTGTCAAGCGTTTCCAAAGGGAACGGATAGAACTCCCTCCGGTTCAGGAGGAATGGGCTGCGCAAGCTTTTACCGAAGGACTTAACCCTCGGAGTTCGACGACCTCTTTCAAACTAAAGGAAAATTTACTGGAATACGAGGCTGTGACCTGGGCAGATGTGCACAACAGATACGAATCAAAGATTCGGGTAGAGGATGACCAGCTTGAACTTCCCCCGAGTCCCGTAAACATGAACAAAGGCTCTGAGAGATCGAGGAAGAATTACGATCCGGAGTCACGGCCATCGAGGGAAAGATATCGGCCGTACTCTCATTCAGAGAAGCCAAGCTTCAGGTCGAAAAAGTCTAAGACTGGTCCCGGTCAATTCTCCAGCCGGGGAGATAGACGAACCGAGCGGCCACCCAATAGCCGAGGGTTGTCATTTAGGAGTGATGCCGAAAGCTCGGCTACCAACAGAGACCTGCCAAGGATATCAGAATACAACTTTAGTAGCAATACCTCGGATCTCGTCTCGGCCATAGGTCGCATCGCAGAAGCAAGATGGCCGAGACCATTGAGGTCAGATCCCGGTCAGCGGGACCCGAACATGATATGTGAATACCATGGAACCCATGGTCACAGAACTGAAGACTGTCACCAATTAAGAGAAGAGGTGACCCGTTTACTGAAAAAGGTCACCTTCGTGAATTCCTGAGTGAGCGGGCCAAAAACCACTACAAGGAAAGGGATTCAAACAAATGGGTTGAACCGGTAGAACCTCAGCATATAATCAACATGATAATCGGGGGTACAGATGCTCCTAGAGGGCCGGTGATGAAACGGACAAAGGTTTCCATTGTTCGTGAAAAGAAGCAAACCGGATTACGTACCCGAGGGTTCCATCACCTTGAAAGAACGGGGATGCGGAAGGCATCATTCAACCGCACAATGATGCGTTGGTAATTTCTATTCTTATTTTTAAATCACAAATTAAACGTATTTTAATTGACCCAGGTAGCTCAGCCAACATAATCCGGTTGAGAGTGGTTGAACAGCTAAGGCTACTCGACCAGATCGTACCGATAGCCCGGGTGCTCAGCGGGTTCAATATGGCGAGTGAAACCACGAAGGGTGAGATTTCTTTACCGGTCAACATTGATGGCACTATCCAGCAAACGGTGTTCTATGTGATAGAAGGGGATATGAAGTATAATGCATTGCTGGGTAGACCATGGATACATAGCATGAGAGCCGTGCCATCGACATTACATCAGCTGCTGAAATTCCCGACCCCGGAGGGGGTAAAAACCATCCGGGGAGAACAACCCGCCGCAAGAGAGATGTTCGCGGTCGAGGAAGCATCACCCCTTCTCAAAAAATCGGATCAAAAGGAAGAATCAACCGGGGGTAAGGATTCCAAATAGCAACTACCGTGCACGGGTTCGACAACGGAGCAGAAGGGGCTGGACCCGGGGCATGAAGAGGATGACTTCGGTATACCTAGATCATTCGTCTTGCCGGATGACTCGAATGCGACAAAATCTACAGTAGAGGAGTTGGAGCAAGTCACCTTGTTTGATTATCTACCAGATAGAAAGGTATACTTGGGCACGGGGTTAACCTCGGAGCTCAGGAACAAGTTAATTAAATTTCTTCAAGCTAATGCTAATTGTTTCGCATGGTCCCATATAGATATGACAGGTGTGCCGCCGGAAGTAACAACTCACAGGCTCAAAGATCGATGGGAGATTTCCCCTGGTAAAGCAAAAACGGAGGCCTATGGCAGAACCGAAGCATGCCTTTGTGAAGGATGATGTAACCAAGCTTTTGAAAATAGGCTCTATTCGGGAGGTAAAATACCCGGATTGGCTGGCTAACGTAGTTGTGGTGATGAAAAAAGGTAATAAATTTCAAATGTGCGTTGATTATAAGGACTTAAACAAAGCATGCCCGAAGGATTCGTTTTCGATGCCTCACATCGATAGAAGGATCGATGCGACGGCCGGGCATGAGATGTTAAGTTTTCTCGATGCTTACTCCGGGTATAACCAAATTCGGATGCACCTGGAGGATCAAGAGAAAACATCCTTTATTACCCGATATGGGACTTACTGCTACAATGTCATGCCTTTCGGATTAAAAAATACCGGTGCAACTTACCAATGCCTAGTTAATGGAATGTTCGAAGAACAGATAGGGAAAACAATGGAAGTTTATATTGATGACATGGTTGTCAAGTCCCTGGAAATAGAGGACCATTTAAAACATTTACAGGAAACCTTCGACGTGCTCTGAAAATATAACATGAAGCTTAACCAGGAGAAATGTGCTTTTGGTGTCCGGTCGGGCAAGTTCCTCGGTTTCATGGTGTCTAAACAGGGAATTGAGATTAACCCAGACAAGATCAAAGCATTCGAGGATATCGAGGTGGTAAATAACGTCAAAGGAGTGCAGAGGCTTACCGGAAGGATAGCGGCACTGAGTCGGTTCATATCGAGATCTTCGAATAAGAGTCACCGTTTCTTCTCCTTATTAAGGAAGAAGAATGATTTCACTTGGACACCGGAATGCCAAAAAGCCTTACAAGAATTAAAAGAGTACTTATCCAGCCCACCTCTATTGCACACACCGAAAATGGACAAGCAGTTTTTTCTCTACCTTGCCGTGTTCGAGGTAGCGGTAAGTGGTGTTTTGGTCCGAGAAGAGTCAGGTACGCAATTCCCCATATATTATGTGAGTAGAACTTTGGGGGATACGGAGACCCGTTATCCCCATCTTGAAAAGTTGGTATTGGCACTGGTAAGTGCTTCTAGAAAGCTCAAGCCCTACTTTCAATGCCACCCGATATGTGTAGTGACTATTTATCCTCTAAAGAACATCATGCATAAACCAAAATTATCGGGTAGACTAACAAAATGGGCGGTAGAAATTAGCGGATATGATATCGAATACAAGCCTCGGACGACCATCAAGTCCCAGATCTTAGCCAACTTTGTGGCCGACTTCACCCCGGCCATAGTCCCTGAGGTCGAGAAAGAACTTCTGCTAACCTCGAGGAAAGCCTCGGGTATTTGGTCGCTACACGCGGACGGGGCCTCGAACCTTAAGGGTTTCGGGCTAGAAATCATTCTTAGAACCCCTGCCGGAGATGCGATTCGATAATCCTTCAGAACTATTAAATTGGCTAACAATGAAGCCGAGTATGAGGCTATGATTGCAGGATTGGAATTAGCTCCGAGTATGGGGGCCAAAGTAATTGAAGCAAAATGCGACTCTCTCCTGGTCGTTAACCAGGTGAATGGAGTCTTCAAGGTTAAGGACGAACGGATGCAAAGGTATTTGGAAAAAATCCAAGTGATACTTCACCGGTTTAAAGAATGGACCATGCAGCACGTACTGAGGGAGCAGAACAGCGAAGCCGTTGCATTGGTAATTTGGGATCTTCAGTTGAAAGGGAAGAAATCAACCCCGGGACCCTGGTGCACTTGATGAATTCGGCAATAGAAAACGGGCATGCTGAAATAAACACAATGGGTTTAACTTGGAATTGGCGCAACAAATACATCTACTACTTGTAAGATGGAAAGCTCCCGAGTGACCCAAAGGAATCACGGTCACTGAGGACAAAAGTAGCGCGGTTCTGCTTGGTAGATGGCCAATTATATCGACGATCTTTCTTCGGTCCTTTGGCCAAGTGTTTAGGTCCCGGAGAAACCGAGTACGTGATGAGAGAAGTACACGAGGGGACTTGCGGCAATCACTCCGGTGCTGAAGCCTTAGTCCGAAAAATCATCAGAGCCGGTTATTACTGGAACCGAATGGAGGAAGATTCGAAGAATTTTGTCCGGAAGTGTGACGGGTGTCAAAGACATGCCCCGATGATTCATCAGCCCGGGGAGTTGCTGCACTCGGTGATATCGCCTTGGCCCTTCATGAAGTGGGGGATAGACATTGTTTGTTCGTTACCATGGGCACCAGGTAAGGCCCGTTTTATTTTGTTCATGACTGACTATTTCTCCAAATAAGTTGAAGCGCAGGCCTTCGAAAAGATAAGAGAAAAGGAAGTTATTGACTTCATATGGGACCACATTGTTTACCGGTTCGGCATTCCGACCGAGATAACTTGTGACAATAGCCCCCAGTTCGTTGGTGGCAAAGTTAATGATTTCCTCGAAGGGTTGAAGATTAAGAAAATTGTATCTACTCCATATCACCCGTGTGCTAACGGACAAGCGGAATCTACGAACAAAACAATAATTCAGAATATGAGGAAAAGACTTAAAACATCAAAGCATTACTGGAGGAAAATACTATCGGAGGTATTGTGGGCCTACAGAACCACATTAAAATCGAGCACGGGAGAAACACCCTTCTCGTTGGTTTACGGGGCCGAAGCCCTCATTCCCGTAGAAGTCGGTGAACCCAGTCTCTGATTCAGTTACACCACCGAGGGATCAAACGAGGAGGCCATGGCCGTAAGACTCGATCTCACGGATGAACTTCGCGAAAACGCGTTGGTCCGTATTGCGGCCCAGAAACAGAGGATGGAAAGGTACTATAATCGGAGGGCTAATTTTCGACATTTCCAAATCGGGGACTTAGTACTTCGAAAAGTTACCTTGAACACCAAGAATCCTAACGACGGAAAACTGGGCCCGAACTGGGAAGGGCCGTACAAGATAACCGAGATAACGGGCAAAGGGTCATATCAGCTGGAATCCATGGACGGGCAACGGTTGCGCAATAACTGAAATGTGGCTCATTTGAAGAGATACTACTGCTAAGGTATGGACACTTTTTGTTTATTTACTAACCTTTTCTTTTTTGCAGGAAGCCGAGTGCCGGATATAGTTAGTTGCTAGGTCTGAAAACACGTGTTGCACTCTTTTCATTAGTACGGCTTTGTCCCAAAATGGGTTTTCCAACAAGGTTTTTAATGAGGCAACAAGTACAACGTGTTACTAGAAGGAAACGAGGACAAATACCCGAAAACTCGGGGCCACACCCTACGAGTAGGGACTTGATAGTGCTTACCCGACTTCGCAGTTCGAATAAGCACTAAGGGGCTACTATACCCACATCGAGGTTTACCCCGGTTAGTTGAAAACAGAAGAGTTCAACAAAGAACACCGTTGGGTCCTCGTAAACCGAACCTCCGGTATTAGGTTTCGATGTAAGGACCAAACGATCAAGAACGAATCGTGTCCACTTAACATTTGCTGCGGCAAAACCAAAACCGGACCTTCTGTATTAGGTTTTGATGTAAGGACCAAACGATCAGAACGAATCGTGTCCACTTAGAATTTGCTACGACAAAAAATAGAAGGAAACGGATAAAGCCCTCATATCATGTACAAATACTTAGAGATTACTGAAAAATCAAATTATTACATTTCGGATATGTCTTCTTGTTAAAGCACATTACCCCGAAAATCAAGCATCATTTTATCCGTATACCCAACTCCGGGCACTACAGTTGAAATTCGACGAAGGCAACAAGGTCACATTGAACCGAGCCAAAATCTTAACACCCCCGAATGGGGACTGCTACATCAGAAATTAGTAAGGCAGAGATTCAGGTGTCCGAACGTAATCTGAGATAAGCGAATAGCCAAAGAATATCGGCCCTAAAAATGCCTAACGCGATTCGGAGACGTCCGAATTCACAAAGCATAAATAAGTCCCGCGGGCAAACCACTCAATCCAACTCTCGGACAAAACATACCAGATGAAGTTAAAAGCCAATGTATAAGGCACAGTCAGAAAAAGTGACTCCGATGTCTCTGCTTGTCCTCATAACGGACCGGCAGTTCGGACAAAAGTTATAGCAAACATTCAAGCAAAAGAATAGTCAACAAGAAAGATGCGCTTTTCATATATGTAAATTTTTTACACTTGAAATTCTACAAAGTTGAAAAAAACAAAAAGGCAAAAATGCAAAACAAAGGCTAAATACAGGCCCTGGCCTATCCGGTGTGGCTGGAACCAGAATGTTCGGACACTGTCCGCTCAGAGTCTTCGGAGTTTGAATCAAGGGCTCTTCTAGCTTCTTCCTCGGTCCTTCTAGCGTCGAGTATAAGGGCCGGAAGATCAGTAAAGCCACGCTCGGCTTCCTCGAGGGTGATCCTCTGAGACTTCCACCGTTCATGCTCTACGGTAATCGTGGAGTAAGCCTCGGCAGCTTTCACACTCCTCAGGGCTTCTGCCAAATCGGCCTCAGCCGGGCCAGCTTCGCCACTAACTCATCCCTCTCTTCATCGAGGGTTCTCTGGTATTGAGTGGCTGACTCAAGCTCGACTTTGAGAAGATCATTAGCCCCGATCGTCTCCTCAAGTGTGGTTTTCAGCTCATCACATATTTGGGCCCTGTCCTTAGCTTTTTGCTCGAATACCCTCATTCTCTCTTCATACTTGGCACTCTCGGATTCAAGCCGTCGATGCCTCTCGGCCATGTTCATGGCATCAGACTTGACCAAGTCAAGCTCCCCTCGGAGTTGAGAGATGATGGTTTCGAGCTCTCTAAGCTTGGAAGAAAAACGAGCGTTGTCTTGACTGAGACCGACTTTCTCCGCTTCCAGAAGCCGGTTCCTCTCCATAATCCAGGCCAGCTCATCCTTTAATCGAAAGTTCTCAGCCTTTGTTGCATCAAGCTCAGGCTGAAGGTTGGTGAGGGCCACTCCTCGGCTCAGCTCATCCTCTTTTACCTGCAAAAGGTGCTAGAACTTCTCCATTTCTCGACCTTGGGCGTCCAACTGGCCTCTAAGGTCGTCTACCTCTTTCTGAGCACGGATGAAGGCTTCATTGACGAGCACCACACTCTGTAAAAGAAACGGAGAAGTTAAACGAGAAACTAAAATTCACATCGAATTATGCAAGGATAGGCTGATAAGCTTACTCGATTGCCTGCATGTATGCCTTCGTTAATTAAGCTCTGCCAGGGGACTCCGGCCATCTTCCTCTTGTCTGAGTCTGAGACAAAGGGCCTTAAATAGCTTACTACTCCTACCGACGAGACGAGAAAGTCACAGGATCCTCGAAACGGTAACCGCAGGCCTCGATCTGTCCTCCTAGGTTCCACACTTGGAGCCGGGGAAGGTGCGCACTAGGATCTCCCTTGCACCCGCGGTGGACCGACTAGTCGCCTCGTGGCTCGAGGGATGGGAAGATGTCCGAAACCCGCCTTCCCCGGTTGCGGGAGGTGTATCCAAAAATATGTCATCGAGGTTGTCTCGACCTCGGAAGCGATGGAGAGAGGCCGGAACAACACCAGCAGCCTTGGTAGGAGCAGGTGCTTCGAATGCGGTAGGCGGTTCCCGGCGGGCAGTGAGCCAGTATCCGTTGGGGCCTTAGTATCGGGTGCCGGCTCAGCTCTTGGTCCGGCCTCAACAGTCGAGTCAGGCCCGGATCTTCTCGACCTTTGCAGGGGAATCTCCTCAGAATAGGCATCACCTAAAATATTGATAAATTCAATGGACCTTAGAGGTGTCGGGTAAAGGATTTCTTCCCCACCTGTTAGTAGAGCCGGAGCGGAAGGCCTCTCCTCGGCTGAAGGAGGTGGAACGGTAGCTTCTTCCTTCGGGACAGACTCAAAGGATGGGGCCACACCGACCAGTCGGATAATCAAATCGGGCTCTTCTTCATCTCTTACAGTCCGGACGACACTCCTAGCCCTTTTCCTTGGTTTCTCCCCTTTGTCCGAGGGCTTCCTTCGTCTTTTGTTGGCAGCAGTGATGATGCGGGATGACCCGGCCGACCGAACTGCGAGTGCCGAAAAGCGCGACTTGCTCCCGGCCCGGCTTCCCTAGTCTGGGACCTACCGAGCCCTTGGGTAAACCTAAATATCGAAGAGGTTATGGAAAGAAGAAAAAGCAGAAGATACGTTTTATTCTAATTCAAAAATAGTGTTGCTATGATTTTGGGCAACCCATCGGCCACGTGACAGGATTCCCTATGTCAGTTCTTCGTGGGTGTGTTAGTCGAGAAGCGCTTCAACCCACTCGTTCATATATGGAACGGCCGGAGGTATCCATGCCACGGCTGATAAAAAGAAAAGGGAAAGTGTAAACACAAAGGGTTAGATGAAACAATCCAAGAATAAATTAATGAAGGAGAACTGAGAAACTTACGGTTATCGTTCCATTTTTCCGGGAAGGGCATATACTCCACCGGAATAATGTCCGCGGTTCTCACCCGGACGAAGCGCTCTAACCAGCCCCGGTCTCTGTCTTCATCCATTTTGGAAAAGATCGGATTCCGGCCTCGCTTAGCGAGCGAGCTTTATTACACCCCCGGAATCGCCTTGGGGAATATAAGCGGATCAAATGGGTCATCATGAATTCTTTCTTGGCATTGTTGGCCAACGGCGGAGGGCAAAAGCTACGATCCTCCCGTATTATCGGACCAATTTGAGCAAGGGTTACATTATAAGTCCGGCACATCTCCAATATAACCGGATCAATTGGGGGTTCGAGCTTGAGCGTGAAGGGATAGGTGTAAACATACAAGAAGCCTTCCCTATGGTCAGTAATTAATTCATCAGGACCGGAGGCGAACACTTGAACCGGACGGTTATCCCATCTACAATCAGCCCGGACCTGATCAAGTTTATCTTCGGTAATAGACGAGGGATATCGCCTTACGTCGTACCCTCTGTCCGTAACCAAGGAAGGCTTCTCAGCTTCGAATTATTTGTTGTAGTTAGGTTTGGACGGTACTATGTCTAAAGCCGTAGGCTCGGCTACGGTTTTTCCCTTCGGTTGAGATACCGGCTCTGCTCCTTGAGAAGAAACTGAGGGAACGTCCTGGGAAGTGGTTTCGGTGTTGGCAGACATTCGAAAGAAATGGTAAAAGAGATTGAAAATTTGGTAAGGGAAAGGTTCGAAGTTAAAAAAAGAGAAACAACAATTGAAAGGGGAATTGAAAATGACAGTGGCAAGAAGCGTAGTAGCGCTCTCAATCAAAAAAAAAAAAAGCAGTTGAAGGGTTAAACAAGGTTCTTGCAAACAGATATAAGCAACGAATATGGGTATTAAAGCGGTTGAATCAGCGAGGAAAATGATGATAATGAATTGAGGGTAAAAACAGAAGTGAAGAAGTAGAAGTAAAAGTGAAGAAGTGAAGGGGTAGAACGTTTTATATAGGCATGGGGAATGAGGCGGTTACAAATCCTGACCAACCGGGGGATGCCACGTGTCCTATAATTAATGAGACGTGATTTGAAAAGACGTGGGTAATGACGGTTACAAAAATTGGCCGTTCGGGGTGTGACACGTGGCAGATGGCAGAAGGATGTGACATAACTGTTCCCGCCAAAATGAAAAGATAAGAACGAGCCTATGGAACCACCAGTTTCGTGACTCATCCACTTCCCGTTACTTCGGAAAACCTTCGGTCCGAAAAGTGTGGAGACTATCTGTATACGGTAAAAGTCGGATTAATATTTGGCCGGTGAGACCGGGGACCAAGAAAAGGAAGAAAACGAGCACGAGCGCTCAGACTGAGGGTATTGTGTCAGTAGTGCTTGATCAGAAGAAGTCGGAGGAAAACCCTAAGGTCCGATTTATCCGGGGTAAACTTCTTATCACAGCTAGTCCTGTTTCTCCATGGCAGAGTTGATCATGGCCGTTAGTCCGGTCAATCATTTATTCAATTGCCACGCGCGAAGACCGTTTTTCCACTTTTTTTAATGCTTGACCGATGGGCCGTACGGTGTCGACCGTACGACCTAACCTTATCCATATTAGGCTCCCTTTATTCTAAAAGGGCTTTATGATGTATGAAAGGCCCATAGAGAAAAACTATAAATAGGGGGCACTTCCCTACTTTTAGGGGTTAGCTTTTAAGATAAAAAAACATTTGTAATAGAATTTATATTGAAGCTCTCTCTTTCTTTCTAATTTTGGTCCGGATTGCAGTGTTGTTGACTTGATTCAACCATACACGATATAGCATCGAAATATATATATATATATATATATATATATATATATATATATATATATATATATATATATATATATATATATATATATATATATAGCTCAAATCCATAATATTAACTTATTCATCCAAGTTATTAACACATAGAAATTTATATACATAAGTCATTATACACAAACCCGCATATACATTCCTCATTAATCAAAATAGATTAAAGTATTCACATATCCTATACCTCACTTACAAATTCAGCTTATTACCTAATTTCGGGGTAAATAATTCCATCTTTCACATTGACATAGGCATATAAAAAAAGATAGAAAAGGTAATTGAAAAAGAGTTTACCTTGCATAATCGATAGCGTAAAAAATAAAATTATATACAGTTTTCGTCTTCGTCGGGCACTTAGTCGCATGCAGCCCATATTCCTTAATGATTTTGGAGGTGAAAGTGCGAGAACTGGGGGGAGGGGGGGGGGGTGTGAATGGTAATTTTTCGCTTAGTTGCTCGACTGTCCGGGTGAGCTAGTTGACTGCTACTTACGTAATGCAGAAAGTATCTTGCAAATATTAAATGACACAAAATATTTTATACTCGTTAATCTCAAATGTCTTATTTTTGGAATGTCATCATACTAATTTTTGTAATCATAAAATAACTCAATTTTCATTGATTTTTATAAATAGTCATTTTGCCATTTTCCAGTGAAAATTTAGGCGAAAAGTTTCTGTTCTAATTAAAAAAAAAAAAAAAAATCTAAAAAGCTCCCACCTGAATAAACTAATCTCATGAACTTCCCAGAGCCAACATTTTAACTTTGAGTTAATGGTAAAAACACACTTGAACTATCACTTTTTTCGCGAGTTTTATACCCCAACTATTAGTTGTTCCCTTAGCCTACTTGAACTATCACCATTTATGTATTAAACACACCTAGTTGAGTAGATGGTGATAGTTCAGGTACAAAAAAGGAATAACTGATAGTTGGCCTAGTCAATTTCGAGGTGTGTTTTATGCATAAACGGTGATAGTTCAAGTAGCTAGAAAAATGAAACAACTGATAGTTAGGGTGTGAAACTCGCAAAAAAATGATAGTTTAGATGTGTTTTTTAACCATTAACATTTTAACTTTTCATAAACGGACTATTAAAACTCTCCCATCCCACCGGGATTAATTAGTGAAAGTTGCATCAAACAACTAGCTAGGATGGCAGTGGTGCAGTTTGGTGAGGTTGTGGTGTGGGTTTAACCTTAACCCACAATGACTCAACCTCCACATTAACCTCGAGGATTACTTAGTTGAGGGAGGCTATTGATTACTTAGAACTTGGACATAGTAAATGTGAGCTTTACCACTTCTCGATGGGATATCTTAAGCATTTTCATAGCAGAGGTACATTTCTTAATAGTATTATCTAGGTATCGCATAGTTCCTTACTTTTCACTATATATTACTATCTGTTGTTTCATCTATTTTGTATCTTGGTATTTTGTTGTCTAACTTTCCTTGCAATCCTGCATCTTTTACGTTTCTTCTGAGTCTATATGGTCTATCGGAAACAACCTTCCTACGCCGCAAAGGTCTGCGTCGATCCTGCCCTCCCCAGACTCCACTTATGAGGTTACACTGGGTATATTGTTGTGGGTATATTTCTGTAAGGCTCGTAGTTTTCTACTCTCTAAGTATGGCTAAGACCAGCCTAATGATGTTGTTAAGGTGGCATAAGAGGGTTCAACACTCAAAAGCTATGTATGGAAAGTAATATGGGTGTATGGAAGTAAGGAGAAATGGATTATTGGAAGCAGCCACCATCGCAGCGGTCAAAAGTTGGTCACTGCAACGGTCAAAAATATTTTCTAGTACCTATAGGCAAGCGTCGCACCGAGCAAAAGTTGAGCGTTACGACGGTCGACCCCTTTTTAGCCAATGTTTTAAATATGTAAGTTAGGGGTCCTAGGGTTGTTTTCACACATCAATTGGCCGAACTTGAGAGAGAAAAATAGCCCCAAGACCTAGCAACTCCGAGGTAAATTTCAACCACAATTTTGGATTTAATTCATGAGATTAACACGAATTTTGATTAGAAATGACATTGAATTTCCTAGATTTCAAGAAAATCATCACGAAGCTTGAGAAGGGATCATTGGCTAGGGTTTCTTCCCAACATAAGTCTCAAATTCAATTTCAGTTATGATGATGGATTAAGATTATAAAGGGTGGGGTTAGATAGAATTGTTTCTAAAATTAAAATTGCATGAAATCTACAACGATCGAATCTTTAACCTAGAGTTATTGAAGGTTGAAAGAGGTACTAATGGTGGTGGTTGTTGTTGATGTCATGTGATTAAATGCGATGCAGGTTTCAAACTCAACAGGTGTTGAGTCGTTGGAGCATACACTTTCTTGGGAGAACATATTGAGATGAGTTAAGATATGTTTTTACTTCAGTTCTTTTGTGTTTGTAAAAATGTCTTAAAGAGTTAAAGGGGTCTGTTGCATTTTCTACCTTTCACGTATGTCCTCTTTAATTTTGTAATTTGCACCTTGTCTTATTTTTTTTATGATTCGCATCCACTACAAGAAAGTATAGAAATCACAACAAAATTTTTTATATTTGGCAACAACTTAGTTTTATTGTTGGCAAATGATTTTTTTGTTGCCAAAGAATTTAATTTTGTTGTCATAGTATTGATTATTGTTGCAAAAAAGTACTTTTGGCAATTAAAAAAAATAAATTGTTGCACGTTGTTGCAATAACAACCGTTGGGAAAAGTTCATGCAACAATTTTTTTTTTTTTTTTGTTGCCAAAAGTAATTTTTGCAACAATAATCAATCTATGGCAACAAAAAAAAATTGTTGCCAAATATATTTTTTCTTGTAGTGATCCTAACCTCTTTATTTTATGCAACCAATGAAATCACTCTTTTTTTTTAAAATCACGAGGATAAAATTGGAATACAAATAATAAAAAGGAAATGGCACAAAATTAAAAAGAGCTCAATAAGAAAATGTTACTCTTTTCAATGTAATTATTGGGCGTTGTTTCTGCCTTGTAAAAATTTAAAAATTATACTATAATAAAAAATTATAATCTTTTAAAGATTGCTTGTTTAAGTTTCTCATTAACTGAAAATACATCTCATGCTTCAATTTCTTTTCCCTTCCTATAACAATTTAAGATCAAAATAACTTTCAAACTTGATATTGGGAGTCACCTTAGATTTTATGAGAATGTTTCCTAACCTACGGTAGTTCATGGTTATTCTGAAATTACTCGTGCCAAATTAGGAGAGTAGCATACCGTTGGTTCGGGCACTACAATAGAATGCCCTAGTAAGACACAGAATGCGAGCATGCTAGAATCTTGAACTGTGTTATACCACATGAATAGGGTCCATGCGATTGGGCAAGATCTCTGCCATATTGATCATGCATATGGTGACATAATCAGAATCAAAATTAGTCAAATTAAAGTCGAATGGGACTCGCCAGAAAGAAAAGGAAAGATTTGAGCACAACTTATATATTAGTAGTATTTTTATCTCAAAACTTGATATTGAAGGTTTTCATGTTTCCTTGCTTTCAGAATACTATTATGCATAGAATATTTCTTTAAATTCGTGTTCCAACTTTAGGAAGGGGATTATTAAGATTCAATGAGTACAGTGGGGTGTACTGACGTTTCATTTAGTTGAGACCCACATAATTGGCATATGTCACTATAGGTACAAGTTTTGCAAATGAACAGTTCTCTATTTTTTTTCCTGAATTGATTATCAGGAATCCAAAAAAGTCTTCATGCTTTTGATTCATTAATGTGTGCATTTTTATTTTTTTTAATCATGGAGGCTTTAGAGAATTATGTAATCATACCTCTATTAAGGGAATTCATGCTCAAGTTCTCTACCATTTTAGCTCTTTTTCTCAGATGAAAGAGTAGAATGAATGTTGTTTTGTGCTCAATCTTTCTCTTTTGAGGTGGCACAACCAAAACAATACGATATGTAAGCTTTAGAGTATTTTTTAAAAGTAAACCAGGTTACAGAACTATTAGTGTTGTTCTAAAATAACACTACAAGAAAAACATAAAATTGTGACATAATATTTATGATAGACAAGTCTGTTGTAAAAATTGAGACGGATTTGTGACAGAATTAACTTCTTTGTGATGGATTTATGACGGATATGATGATCTATCACAATTCCGTCACAAATTTTAGACAGAGATCATAATGCATCACAAATTTGTGACATAAATAAAGATTTGTCACAAATCCGTCACAAATTTGTGACACAAATGAAGATTCGCCACAAATCCGTCACAAATATGTGACGGAAATAATAGTCAATCACAAATTTCATCTAGATAATGTCACGACCCAAATTACAGGCCGTGCGGGCACGTACCGTATTATTACCTAGTAGGCAAACCCTTACCAACCAACCCAATATTCAACACATTTTTATTAACAGTAATATAAATGATGATCACAATTTAAAATAAGGATTCATAATGACCCTGTTATTAATACAAGAAAATTGAAAAGTTCCCGGGATCTAGTCTAGACAGGTACAAGAGCTCCTATTACACAAGAATAAAATCCAAAATAAACGACACACCTACGCTTTTGGAATGAGATGAGCAAGGCCGTAGGAAGATGTCCGGAATCCACTAAGAGAAACTTCAAGTCATAACCTCGAACACATCTACACCCAAAAGGATGTAGCAAGAGTAGTATCGACATCACACGTACTGGTAAGCATCATAGGTCGGCTAAGATTAGTTCACGCAACACAATATAAAATCAACAAGATAAACAGATAAGTCAATGTACATCCTTGAGACTTCCAATATAGACAACTACACCGGTACGAACTCACCTCTCTAAGTCCTGGTTATTCCGGTTCCCTTATTTCCACAATAACACCAGCTACCCGACAAATCAAAGTGTAGTCCTACCTCGTATTTCTTTTAGGACCAATTAATTATTCTTAACCTCATCAATTCCATTAATGTCTACCCTTTGATTATTAGTTCTAGAGTTTTCTATTCGGTTCACTCGCTAGGGTATGATGCATCCACGGAAACGTACTCAACACACTTATCACCAAACACTGTGACTCTCTAAATCCATCAGATGTAACACAGAAATTCTGGAACTCAGTAACTCATTCTTACGTCAACACCTTCATGCACGATCAGAACCCCTCAGACAGTTCAACACAATTATAGGAGATGCATAATGCACATATAGTAGAATGACAACATATAAACATGAGGATATGAAGGTATGTAATGCAATGCAATGACCCAATACACAAACTGTACATACATGCTAATTGGTGTCTTTGCCTAATAGTCATGACCTGCAGGTGACACATGGTGTCCATGTACCACTCGTTTCGGAATGAACCTCGGACCACGAGCTCACAACTAGGCCACATCCTCACCCCATGTCAAATGTGCCTTTAATCTAGGTCACATCCTCATCCCCTGTCAAATGTGCCTTTTCATAGATGTATGTATATATATATATATATATATATATATATATATATATGCATATTTATTGTCACATCACTTTCAATGATCGACTATCAAGTAGTATCTCATATACAACCCCAACTCGCCATAAAAATGTAGTACAACCGATATTTACTCGTACTTTCCGCTCCATGCGCTAAGCCCAATAAATGCAAGCAAATATATGCAACGATGCTAATAAATAAACTCAATATCATGGAACATGCCCTGGACAAGCGCAACACTGTTATGCCTTAGCTTGAACCGACCCAATACAACCCTTTTTATTGACAAGAACGAACAACCGTACGAATATTGCAAATAACTCAACAATTTATTGCGGAAACTAAATATACCTCGGAATAGTTATGCTAACTTGAGGGGTAACCTTCCTTAATAGCGACAAGTGATCTCTCCCAATTCCGTAACATACAGATATCAACAACACTTAGAACTTAGTATCCATTTATACACTCGCTGTTATCCTAATTACTATATATATACACACTTTCATTAAATTATGAGTATATCCATCCGAACTCCGTGTCCGAAGACCTAATCATGCTTTCTCCCGTAAATTCTATACGTATATACGACTCACTAATCAAAGTCTAACTCAAGTAATCGTAACCTACCTCGATAACGAGCCGCTATTCGATCTTCCATGAAGTATCCACCCTCCTAGCTTTTATCCAAAATCCGTGAGAGTTGATAGTTGATGGAGAAGATGTAAAGAATGTTGGAGGAGCCTCTTTTTCTTGGTGTTAAGGGTATTGTTTTCTTAATGTCAAACCTAATAGCAGCCTTGAAGGGTCTTTATTAAAAAGGAGGGTGAAATATAAAACTAAGTGTGGGAAAACGCGTCCACTGGTCCGTGATGTCCGCTGCGGCGGACATCAGGCTCGCTATGGCAGACCAAGTCTCGCTATGGCAAGACCGCTGTGGCGGCATCCTGTCCGATGCGGCGGACCAAGCTCGCCCGGGCCCACGACTTTTAACTCTTTCCGAAACTGATTTTTCCAACTATTAAACATTTAAACACCCCATAGGGCTTATCTTTTAAGATCTTAGGCCCCGATTTGGTATGAGTTTGTGAAGTATTAAATAACGACCGGGCGGGTCGTTACAGATAATTTCTTTATTTGAAAATAGAATTTATGATACGGATGTGTTATTCCGTCACGTAAAAATAAAGTTCCGATCCGCCATAAATTATTTAACAAGACAAAATTTAATTAAATCTAATAGATTTTGTGACAGAAACTTCTATCAAAAAAATTAGTGACAAATATTTCTGTCACAAATTTTGGCAAAAATATTGTCTCAAATAGGAAGACAAGCAAACATGGAGCCAAAGTGGTGTGTATAAAGGAGTGAGATGGGAGGTCTATAGAAATATGATTTTCTAATTAAGTTATTATTAATTTCATCATCATTTGATAATAAATAACTAATAAATAATTAATCTTAAATTTAATTACATATTCAATATTTATAAAAAATAAAAATATTGATTTATTATTTTATATTTTAAAAATAAAATAGAATTTTGTGTTTCTTTTACGTTATATATTTTGAGACGGAATTGAAATACACATTTTGTCACAAGTCCCGTCACAACTATTTGTGACAAAATTATTTTTCGTCACAAAAAAATGCGACCAGCGACTATGTGATAGCTCAAAATCCGTCACAAATCAAAATTTGTGACGGAATCGTCCCTCACAATTTTTTATTTTTTTTTCTTGTAGTGTATAAGATAAAACAGTCTCCTAATATTATTTCTTGAATGATTATTAGGGAATCCACAAATAAAATTTCATTCTTTGATTCATTAATATGAGAGTTTTTTTTTTTTTTCTGTCATAGATGCCTCACAAAATTGCTGGAAAGAAAAGGTGCCAAGGGCAGGCACGCATGTATCATAACCCTATCAATAGAAACCATGCATCAATGCTCTCCCATTTAATACTTTTTCATCTTTCATCATGAAAGAGTTGAATAAATATGATTTTGAGTTCACTATTCTAGTTTTTGGGGAAAAAAAAAAGGAGTTCAATATTCTATTTTTAAGCGGCACAACCAAGCGAAAGATGTTTAGTTTAAAAATTTTGTAATTAAGCAAATCAGTTACTTGATTACACATTGAAAAAAAAAAAAAATTCAACATATTGTTTTCTGACTGTTGGTTCTCCTAACTTAGTACAACAGAAAAACAGTTAAAATCTAAAAAGATCCTAAATTATTCGCGTTTTGTGTGTTTAATACTTAAAATATGGGATGTAGTCGTTTATCCCCTGAACTATAATATTTTCTATCTAAAATAGGTTACATAGAGAGTGGTTTCACTCTTTTTGTGTAGGAGCTAAAATTTAGGCCAAAAATAGCATTCATACGGCGTTTTATATTTTTTAAAATTAATTATTTTGTTTCTTATTTGTCTTTTTTTTTCTTATTTATTTTGTCCTTTTCCAGAATTTTACATCTTTTGTTAATAATAAGTAAACTAGAAAGCCATAACTTTAAAAATAATAGTAACATTAAAGTAAACAATCAAAAACAGAATTTAGTAAAAATCACGACTGAATTTCTTATAATAATAGACTCAGTTAATAAAGATAACTCTAAAATAACAACAATACTAAAAAATTTCATCAAAAATGAAAACAATACTAAAAATTAATAATAAAGAAATAAAAAATTATACATTAAAGCATAAAACGTAATTTTTTTTCCCGGCTTGCCTTATCTAACTTTATTGATTTCTTTTTCTTCTTTCCAAAATTCAATAATTTTTTATGTAAGTTCCAACGAGTTACTAAATTGTATCGGCAATTAGCAGCCGTCGCAATGTAATATTATGAATATAACATAAAACATGTGACCAAACAAAAAAGAAAGAAAACAACAAAAATGACCTTCCGTCTCAATTTAAGTGTCTTAATTTGATTGAGCATAAAATTAAAGAATAGAAAAAAACTATTGAATCTTGCGGTCCTAAATTAAAGATATGTATAATATACTAAATCTTCTTTGAATCTTATAGAGTAGCAGGTTTAAACTTAACATGTAGGATGTTTGAATTGTCAACTTATTAAATATGGGAAGAAACTCTCTTTTCGGGGAAGACTAAAACGGATAGATACTTAAATTGGGACAGAGGAAGTAACTCGTATATGAAACAAGGGGTAAAATTGTAATTTGGATCAATTCAGACCAAATCATCAACCGCAAGAAAACCCGGTTAGAAAACCGCCAATCCGCATCTGAATTACAATCAGTGTTTTAAAAGGAAGTTTCGGGACTCGCCTCGGGGCGGGGCACATGCAAAACGCCTTGGAGCTTGCGTGTGGAGCTTAGTTCTATGAGGCTTACGCCCTAAGCGCCCAACTGTACGCCCTAAACACGCCTAGCGCACAACGCTCGAAGCTCGCCTAAGTGTTCTTACACAAATTATGTGTCTAATTCCCAAGTTAACATTATTGAACCTCATAATCCTTTATTAAATGAATGATGCTTAATAGTTTGCTTCATCTATAGAAATAAGACGATTGAGAATAACTCAAATAACGAACCGTTGTATTGCATATTTACTATTTGAGAACACTGCGAGGGTGAACATCACTTAACATTCTTTTAAAAATATATAGCCGAATTGTAACACTCCGTAAATTAGGGTTAGGTGGGAAAGTGTAAAACTAGTATTAAGATGATAGTTTATCTATATGAACCCATTCGGGATGAATTCGGGTGGTAGGTAGTTGTTTTGAAGTCAAACCAACTAGTGAAGTTCTTAAGGGCTCTTAAACTCGCCTAAGTTTCAGTAGGTCTGTCTTCTGGGCCATTTTCGTGAACATTTGTTAAGAATTAGAGAAAACTTAAAACATTAAATTTGTAGCCCTTTGAAATAGATTTCCAACGGTATATTGTGGAGCGCAAACAAAGCTCTGTTCTAGAAGTTATGACCATTTTACTGAGCGATGTTGAAGCAGTCAAAAATCATAAAATTTTGGCTAAGTGTGAAATGGATAGGGAAGCTCGCCCCAAAGCGAGGTAGGGGCTCACCATAGCCCTCGCTCAGTGAGGTAGGGGCTCGCCATAGCCCTCGCTCGGCGAGCTAGGGGGTCCAATTTCCCAAAGGTTATAAATTCAGCACTTAACTCGAAAATTCATTTATCGGACATTCCAACTTCGTAGGAAACCCTTGAAGGACGTCCTTTTGAGAAAAACAACCCTAAGGTGAGTCTATACTCAATCTCCATCAATCATACACTAAAGTTCATCTCTTCTTGATCATAAATCATCTCTCCAAATCCTAGGTTCTTGAAAAATTCAAGAAGAGGAAGAAGAGAGGCGTGTGGGATTCCATCAAAAGGTAAGACTCTTGATTTTATGATATTATTATTGATGTTTGAAATAGTATAGAATAAACAAAGAGGTTAGAATCTAGCAATGATTTTCATAAGGTTCAAGAACAAGATTTAAGGCTTGCGAAAAACCCTAGTTTTCGAAATTCCAAGAAAACTTCAAGAAATTATTCAAGTTCTAATCTTTATCATCTAAAACCATTGTAGTGCGATTATTGAATCTTGGAAAGTGCGTTTGAGCGGGATTTGAGGTATGTCTATATTTTAAAAATCGTCTTTTCAAGTATGTCTAGATTTTCCCAAAAATTCTTTCTTGAAGTATGTCTACTTTCAAAACCCTTCTTTGAAGTATGTTATCTTGCTTGAAACATGTGGATGATTGTTTGTGACTTGAAATCTTCCTTTGGAATATGAACATGAATATTACTCTCGTTTGGTGGAAGTTATTTTGGAATTAAAGATGATTTCTTTTAGACAAGGTCATGCGTGTGTAGGGTCAAGCCCACATCGAACCTTATACGATTTATGCTACTTGTTAAACTCATTTTTCCCATTATTGAATGATTGAACTCACTTTCCTAAAGGTTGGACCTTAAACTTGTTTTGCTATTGAATGGATTTCTTGTACTTGAAAATTGAATAAGAGATTTTGAATAAGATTCTAAATCAGTTATGACTTCAAATGCCTCTATTTTGAGATGATGACTTGAGGGGTGAGATTCGGCTCTAAGCCATGATTGATGATTCGGTAATATGCCATGATTTGTATTTTGTTTGTGTTTAGGCCTGTATGGGCAAGCTGTGCTGATCCAGAGGATGATTAGCCATTACGGATCCTAATCTATCGATACGAGTATTGCTGTGTCAGTCCAGAGGACGATTGACCTCCGAGGTATGTTACCCGGTGCATTTGTTGCTGTGCTAGTTCAGAGGACGATTAGCCTCCGTGGTTTCCTAACCCGGAGTATCGATTGATTGATTTGCCTGTGAGTGGCTTGTTTCGTATCTTGTTGCCTGTGAGTGGCTTGTTTTGTATCTTGTTTCCTGTGAGTGTCTTGTGGTGATAGTGAATTCGTAAGTGAAATACTTGGCCTGATAAATGGTAAGGAGTTAAGTTAATGTGTCCCTCGTTGTTGAATTCTTTGATGACTCTTTAATGTTGCTGCCTTACTTTATTCCTGGGTTTGGAACTACTATTTTCATTGATATCATTTTATTGATTTTATTCATCATATCTTGTTTTGTTAACTATTGCCCGTTAGACACTCATTGAGTACCCAGTACTCAGGCATACCATTGTTGTTTTTGATGGTATGTTATGTATCATTGAGGAGCAGGTTCGTGCGCCTACGACTTAAGAGAACTTGCTGCTTTCGAGACTATTCGGTGAGCCCACATGATTGTTCGTGGGGCACCATTCTATCTTTACTTTTCGTATTTTAGTTCTGGGCTGCGTCCCGATGTTATTAGACACTCTTTATTATCTTAGAAGATCTATAGACAGTTGTCAGATTGTGGGTGTTGGAGTCTTTTGTGACTCATTGGGCATTTTGCCACATTTATTTACTAAGTTTCTGATTTGACTTCCACTGGGTTATCTCAAAGTATGATCGTTCTTTTATCTAATTTATTAATGATTGGTTTTCGTATTTATTAAAAGATTTTCGAAAGAGATTAGACGTTTATTGATTTTATAAGGTGCTTCCGGTGTTGTTCATAGCATCGGATGCCTGTTATGCGTAGGGTGGTTTTGGGGCGTGACACGAATTTTACATCTTCACTTGCCATTAGTCTTCACGTTTTTGTCATGTGTCTCAAAATTATCATAGTTTATTATTTTGCCATTTGAACGTAATTTTATTTTTATTCATGAAGGAGTGGTTTTTTAATTATAATTTGATAAAGCTTATTGATTATTTTCTTTTAGGGAGGTAAGTTGCATAGTATATATGATAGTAGTATGCTTTAGAAATTGTGATTCTTTTATTGTTTGAAAATTAAGGGGTTAAAAATGATTTGTATCTCATAATAAGTTTTAAATCATTGCGATTATTTACAGTGTAAAATCATGTCAGAAGTTTTGCTTTCTATGAGTTTCTTTAATCATGTTATTATTTTCGTAAAACTATGTTTGTGCCATTATATTATTTTACTATATTATAAATTAAAAATTTGAAGATCCATGGGGCTTACGCCAGCCTTGTGCCTCGGGGCTTACGCCTCGCATCGTACTAAGTAAAATGTCCCGCCTCACGCTCCCGCCTTTTAAAACACTGATTGCAATTAAGTCGGTATTTCTCTTCCTTAACACTGACCCATTCCTATATTCCACGTATTAATAAAATCCTCCACTCTTTTATTCAATTCTTTTCTTTACTACAATAAAATTTCTACTTTCCACTCTTCTTTGGTTCCCTTTTTTCTTCTTCTTTTGGCTTTCTTTTTTGTCTTCCAAAATATGTCACCATCACACTTTCTTAGAGCCTAAGTTTTTCCAACTATTTATCTAAATTCACTCTTCTAATTTCTTATTCTCTTTAGATGGAGCAACTTGGAAAAGAAGAACACGTTTCCATGACAATAGAGAAGCAAGAAATGTTACTCTCTTCTGATTCCGAAGCTGAGTCTTCTAGTCCACCACTTGACAATGACTTCAGGTTAGAGACGGATCTAGAGTTTAAATATAATTTAATGAATTTAATCTCTAGATTGTTAGTTAAACTTGTTACACTTATAAATTTGATAATTTTAGTAATTTTCATATATACATCAAGAATGTTGAATTCAGTTGAACTCGTTAATGATATATATATGCTACATTCGCTACTGCTTCAGGTCGTTCAAGAGAAATGGGATGATCAAACTAGAGGAATGTGACAAAGAGCATGATTTCATTAAGGCAGGATTTCTTAGTGGAATGGGGCAATTTGCAAAGGAAGTTGAAGTTGTGTCTTTACACAAGAATTCATGTTCGACTATATTAGGGCAAGCAAGATTGGAAGGTTTTCGCATTTACTCTGAATCAATGCGCAAGAAATGCGGTGGAAATGCCAATATCAAATATGCTTGGTTTGGTTCTTCCAAAGATGAAATTTGTAATATTATATCTCATGGATTTTCTACAACGACGGAACCAAAATCAGGAGACTGTTATGGTATTGGCATTCATCTTTATCCAGCAAATATCGACGGGTAAGCAACTACGCATAAAAGTAATCCTCTCCCCAATTTTTCATTTCATGTGACGCCTATCTTTTAATATGTTTAAAAAAGAGTACGTCCTCTTATATTTGAAAATTCTTTAAACTTAAGATTTTCGATTTACCCTCAATAACATGCTTTAATTGGTATAGAAATGTCATTATTACATGTTTAGGACTAGAAGTTGTAAGAATATTTTTGGTACGTGCCAGAATTAGTTGATTATAGATTTTAGATCCGCCGTTACATAAATATGACATTAATTCGATTTGTCATTTACTTACTTCAAATGTTTTTTGAATTCTATTGATTAATTAATTTATTTATTGAATTTTTGTTTGGTTGAAGTGTATTATCTGCCGTGGAAGATGAGAATGGATTAAGGCATATGTTACTTTGCCGAGTAATCTTAGGAAACACGGAAGTGATTGAGGCTGGATCCACACAATTTCTGCCAACTTGTGAATATTTTGACTCTGGGGTTGATAATTTATTGGCTCCTAAAAGATACATAATTTGGGGTTCCTACATGAATTCTCATATTTTACCAAACTTTCTAGTAAGTTTCAAGGTTCCTAATTTCTTATTAGGTAAGCAATCAGAGATTTATAATTTGGTTTTATAATTAATTAGTTAATGAAGCTTTGTACCAAGATTCAAGAATGTTACATAAATTTTGTTTATTTTCTTAGGTAATTCTTCAAAAATCAAGAAGGTTCCGTCGAAGCCCACTTCTCGTATAAAGTTTCATGACTTATTTCGTGTGCTTTCCAAGTTTTTACATCCTTCAAGAACGGTTTTGATCTCAAAATACTATGAAGACTTTCAGGTTCTTTTTTTTTTTGTTTTTTTTTGAAGTAATCTTTTTTGTAGTATGAAATTTATTAATTATATTTGATTATTGACTACGTACATCTCAATAATTTATAGAGAAATAAGATCTCAAAATTGGTACTGGTTCGCAAGCTAAGGCAAATAGCTGGAGACACGTCATTAAGAGCTGTTATGAAATTGTATCCAAATACTATTAAGGTACAGCTTCCTAACTGAATTTTAAACAACTTGGTGCAATTGCTAAAAATGGTTGTTTACTTTTTTTGTTTTCTTCTTTTGCTTCCTAACTTCAACTTCTATAAACTGCTAATACGTTTTAATTTAATTTATGTTATGTACCAAATTGTAGAGAAGAGCTTGTTGCTTCCCCACAAAGGAATGTGATGGATCAGCTAGTTCCATGTTGTCGGCGTTTCAAGTGTGAAAACATTCTTTCATGATATTGAATGACAAGTCTTTTACTTGTAAATTGTATAGATATTTGATATTCCCTTGCCATAAATTACAATACATATTACTATTTGAAAATTGTTTATTGGATGAATCCATTTCTTTTCTACGCCTGTCGCCAGCGTGTCAAAGCAATCGAGTTTTAGTTGAGAAAAGTTAGAACTGTTATAAAATAAAGACTATAAAGTAAATACACCAAAGACAAGTATATAGAGAAAGACTAAATGTATATTTCATCTTCTACAAATGAGCCACTATTTATAAGAGGAAAAGTTACTTGGTGGCTAGCCAACTAACTTGGTCACCAAGCTAACAATTAAACTTGGTTATCAAGATAACTTTGTCTCCAAGTTAATGGACAGACATTAATAGTATAATATTTACAACACTCCCCCTTGGGTGTCCTTTAATAGATGATGTGTCTCGTTAAAACCTTATTAGAAAAAATCCTGTGGGAAAAAGTCCTAAGAAGAAAAAAGAGTACACATATCTAGTGATACGCTTTGAGAGTTGCCTCATTAAAAACCTTAACAGAAAAATCCAATGGGACAAAACCTTGGTTATGGGAAAAATAGTACAACGCGTATTTTACTCCCCCTGACGAAGACCAAAATTCAGATGTCGGAGTCTTCGCATTCCAATCTTGAATATCATCTTCTCAAGAGTTGAAGTTGGCAAAGATTTTGTGAACAAATCAGCAGGATTGTCACTTGAACGGATTTGTTGCACATCAATATCACCATTCTTCTGGAGATCATCTTCTGGAGATCATGTGTGAAGAATAACTTTGGTGAAATGTGTTTGGTTCTATCTACTTTTATGAAGCCTCCTTTTAATTGAGCTATGCATGCCGCATTTTCTTCATATAATAATGCGGATATTTTGTATTACACTTTAGGCCACATCTTTCTCTGATGAAGACCAAAATTTTATTTTTCCGAGATCTTTCATCTTAAATTCTTTTAGCAGATAATCTACTGCTTTTGAGTACTCTTCAAGAGCTCCAATAATATTCAAGTTATCAACTTGCATAATAATTTGAAAGGCTTTGATTATCATAAAGAGACAAGGGTAAACAGGATCATCTTTGTTCCCTTCGTTTATGAATATTCACATCATTTGCTCCTCGCCTTTATTACATTGGAACCGATTGGTCCACCATGCTTCATGCAAGCGGTAGACTCTGTCCTGCAGGAACATTAGGAGCATTTTGCAGATGAAATATGAAATAGGTGGGTCAGCAAATGCTTCCAGCATTTTACTTAAATTATCTGAGGATTAAATTGATGATATTCACAACATATTTCTTAGCTACTTATTCTCTCCCCCTTATGTTAGAAAAACCGACACATATCCCCATTTTCTTTGGGAAATCCATCTCTGTGCATCGTGGTATATCCATTAATCATATATCGCACATCAAAAGCTATAAGATAGAAATATCTAGTTCCTGATCCTAAACCAATTTTGAGGGAAGAATTTATCATAATTTATTTGTTCGAAGCATACAAGTGTTGTTGTATGTAATACTCCCTCCGTCCCAATTTATATGGCACCATTTGACTTGGCACGGAGTTTAAGAAAGAAAGGAAGACTTTTGAAATGTGTGGTCTAAAACAAGCCTTAGATAAATGTGTGATTGTAAATTATCTCATAAAGTTAAATTGTTTCTAAATATAGAAAGGTGACATTTTTTTTAGGACAAATCAAAAAGGAAATGGTGCCACATAAATTGGGACAGAGGGATTATATCATATCTAAAGCTCTGTTCTCATAAGCAATGTTTAGCTATATTATGGAGGCATCCCATGCCAAACCAACTTAGTAGATATAAACCAGTATTATCAAGATGAATTGTCTTGATTACATGTTCTAAAACTTGTGCTTCCAACTCAATTATTTTGAGTAAGCAACTTCGTAAATGGCAAACTGCCAGTTGACAATAAATATACATGTGATCGTCTCATAGATGCATCTATTTAAGACATCATATTGCAGGTGAAGGGGCCCATATTCACCTTTTATATTTTTTTTCCAGAATTTACGGGATTTAGTCCCAACATTAGCTGGTGTAATCAATTTATCACGAGAACAAGCAACACAAACCAATTCTTGAAGAATCTTCTAGTTCTTCTGTCACGACCCAAATCCCTGATTGTGCGAGCACCTACCCTTTTCCCACCTGGTAGGCAAACCCGTCCCTTAAAGATTCATCCAACAACATAAATAAATAATAAGAGCAATAGAAGTCTAAAACCATAAATAGATAGTAATGCGGAATACAACAACTACCCAAGGAATCTGGTCTGAATGGTACAAGAGCTACTAATACAAGTCTGAAAGATACAAGTCTGAAATATACAAGTTTGTCTCAAGCTATGAAATAAAGACAGTAGGATAAAAGAGTCTCCGGGCAGTGGATCGAAACATGGCTCACCCTGGAAACTCCAACTGATTGACTCGGAACTCACCCACGAGGGCATGAAGTGGAATCTGTAGCAAACTCTGCACTCAGAAAAAAATGCAGCAAGGTAGCATCAGTACAAACAACACGTACTGGTAGGCAACATAGGCCGACAATAATTAGCTAACATATATAAAAGAAAGAAAATGAAAGATAGGCATATAAGCAGTCAAATATGCAATCACTAAGCACTTCCACGTCAGTCACTAAGTACATCCACGTAAGGCTCGCAGTAATATGAACCACACTAGATCTCAGTAGTCTACAGTCATAGCCTAGGTAGAAGCCTCTAGTCCTCGAATCCATCAAATGTCTAGGTAAATGATTAACCAATAAGCAGCATCTTAAATGAATCAACAACTAAGGAATCAAGGATGAAACGCACCATGCAATACGATAAATATAACAACCAGAATAAGAGATATGAATGGATGTAATATGAATGCATGCGCGATGCAATGCAATGCACTGGCCAAGTGTCTCATATCGTACACACATACTACAGACGGAAACTTCCACGTCTCGATAGTTATGACCCATGGGGGACCCGCAAAGTCCATGTACCACTCTCACGATCCCAGAAAAGACCTCGGGCATCGGACACTCTCACGTTCATGACAAGGACCTCGGGCATCGGACACTCATATCTTTTTTACGCTCTTCGGGAAAGACCTCGGAGGCTATACTCTCTCACTTATCATCATTTCCAATCACAGTTCATAACAAATCATCATATGAAATAAGAATGTATGTCATGCATGATATCAACATCAATAGTAAATCATATCGAAGGATACCATCCTTACCTGACATATAGTGCACTTCACAATTTCAGGCCATTTTCATTATCCTTCCATTTCCAATGATAAGTGAGATATCAAGAGAGAGATGAATGCAAATATAAGTCACATACATAGCAAATATGGAGACAAGTCCACATAACACCTTATGGAACCTACCTAATTGGATTTCACCTCCATACCACTAGCCATTCCGCACACAGCCCAGAGATGGCTGCTATATCATATATGTCCAAGAATCACGGATGTTTCATTCTTACTTATCATCAACACCAATCACAAGTAATATCAATGTATCATGGAAATTAGGATGCATGCAATGCAAATTACAATATCAAGTGAGTCATATCAATCCCAATCGTGCCACACGTGGACACATATCACAATATCAGTATCAAGTCAAGTCTTTTCCTCTATCCATGATAATGTCAAGATAAGTGAGAGACAACCGTAACATAATCACAATATGGAAACTAAGTACAAGTCCAATATCACACACATGGCATCAAGCCAATAAACTACAAGAGGCAACAAGCCCACAAATCAGTCAACAATACCCATCCTAAGAATATCCATCCCAACTTCATACCTGAAGGCTTAACATGCTTTCTTACACAATAACTAACTTCTACATATGCTTTGCTAACTGAAGTCTAATAGAAAGGTAAGCCGTAACCTTTTTCGCTGTCGAGCTAGAGCCATAAGCAATCAAATCTGAGCCTTACCCTTCCAAAGAGCCTCTAAGTACTCAAAGTCTAGCCATTATCGAATTCTAAGTTAGAAATGAGAAACAACGATACCCATATTGCTATACTTTCGTTCGAATCAAAATCAACTAAGTAAAAGAGGGGAAACGGGCCCATAAGGATAGAACGGGTATTTCAAAGTTGGAATAAGTAACTCAACATCCTAGAAGTTCAATTCTACTCCCCAATTGCTAAATTAGCTCAAGAATTGGTCAATTTCATCATTCAAGTCAAAACCCCCAATTTGGGTATAAACCCTAACTTTCAATCATTCAACTCTTCAACTATAATGGAAGATTCAAGCCTCTTGGTCACTAATTCATCAAATTCCATGCTTAGATTAATCAAATCCATCAATTAATCTCATAGTGGAAGACCAAATATCAAAGGATGAAGTAAACATCAAAACCCATCTTCTTCCTTAAGTTTTATAGATTTTCTACCATGGATTCATGCTTAAGAAAGGTGAATAAATGAAATCAAGGTTAGAGAACTTAACCCCAAGAAGAATCTGCTTAGAACCTCTTCAATTCGCCTTAAAGACACTTAGGAGTAATAAATGTAGGAATAGGAAATGAAGGGTTTTACTTAGAATTAAATAGGATTCTGATCTGCGTTTCCCGCCACAGTGGTAGTGGGACCACTACAGCGGGACCACTCCCGTGACTCCCCAATCGCTACAGCGTGTCCGCTCCAGCGGAGCTCTATCGCTGGAGAGGATTCCCACGATTCCCCTCAGCTCACGCCAGTGGACCAGGCCTCACCGAGGCGGGTTTGCTGCAACGCAAAAGGTCTCGCCCAAGCGAGATATTAGACACCAGCAGAATGCTTATTTTTCACTAACTCATTCCCAAAACCCAACAATCACCCGGGACCTCCCAGATGCAAACCAGATATGCAAACATACATAAAAACACGCTACGGACTCACTCGTGGTCTCGGAATTCTCAACGGAGATCTATTTGACCGGGTCAACACCCAATGGCCAAAGACCAAATTTCTAACCAATAACCCAAAACGCTCTCGAGTGCCTCGGGAATCGAACTGAACATCCCACCAAGTCATAATCGACCATCTGAACCTCTCAGAATCAATGAATTTTCGAAAAAGGTCCGTTTACCCAAAGATCAACTATCAGTCAATCATTTTTCATTTTGAGGTTCTATTTCACATAAGTCATCATAAAACTCGCTTGACTACCTCGAGAACCGTGCCACCCATCCTCACGGGTCAAAAGCGTACTAACAGGGCTCGGGGAAGGGTCAACGGGGTGAATGAGTCAAAAGCACTATAACGACCAAACGGGTTGTTACTTCTTCAATATATTTCCAATACTCATTTGGCACATCAGATTTAAATCAGGACAACCAACACGGTCATAGTAACTGATAAAATTATTTGTACTAGTAAACTTCAAGTTTACCATGACATGTGCTTTTTGGTTTTAGTAAACTTTTGGTTTACTATTGAATGAGATTTATGTCATAAACTTCTAGTTTATTATGACATGTAATCTCATCATGCTCGAATAACGTTTCATATATATATTTCTTACCCGTAGTAACTTGAAGATATTCAATCTTCCAATCATTTGTAGTCTTAATATGATAACCAATTTTATTGCTAGTAAACTTCAGGTTTACTATAATCTGTGTTCTTATCATAACAATTAAGATCTAGGACGAACGATTCTATCATAAATAACCTCTTCAAGAAACTTTAATTTATTACCATAATCAGATATTATTTGGCTATTGCTGGTGTCATGATACTTATAGATAAACAATTAGCTCATCTGGAGCCCTTGATCATTAGTTTTTAGTGCCAAATATTTTCTAGATACTTCTGGCATCATGAAAGAAAATTTGATTACACACTACTTGTGTCATGAAAGAAAATATTAAAATACTCAAATGGAAATTTAAAGACAATTTTAAACTATAAATTACAAAAAGTAAACATTAAGCTCTAAACTTCAGAATTTCAAATATCTTCTTCAACGAGATTAATCATTAACATCTGAATATTTTGTATCAAAGAAGAAACCACATAATAACCACATCATTCAGGAAGAGATACATTTATAGTTATTTCCTTCAAGGAAATCATTAACAACTAACCATAACGTATCAATGTGGGCATCATCATCATCATCATCATCATGTGACCAGCTTATCAGGTGGTAGTGCATATATAACGCCATCACCTTCCCTATACCCTATATATAATACATACTATACGCGTATATAACTCCCGAGGGGTATATATATATATATATATATATATATATATATATATATATATATATATAGAGAGAGAGAGAGAGAGAGAGAGAGAGAGAGAGAGAGAGAGAGAGAGAGAGCCATGGATGAATATGATAAGAGTACATCCTGAATATGTCAGAGTGATGTAAGGTTTGTGAGATAGCATTTCCATTAACATGTGACTCCATGAATCTTACTAAATCTGAAGAAAGACATACTGAATATTCTTACTAGAACATGAATCAACATGGAACATTCCTAGCTATCAAGAATAGAATTCATTATGGAGTAGCGTTATGTTTACGTTTTGTTCATAAGGGTCATGCCTAAAAGAAGGAAAGTTAGCCTTAACATACCTCAACCAGTCCAAGCAATCCAAAGAACGAGCTTATCACAACTAGAGCGCCAATCCTATAACAAGGGAATACATATACAACTTAGATGACGCTAGTATATCGCGTATATTAATGATAACTCGATTCTAAAGTAAAACGGGCAGCATTTCCCCTATTTCATAATCATCACAACACATCCAACTGCCAACAACACAACAATAACCTCAAAGAAGCCTCTTATACTTACTTCAACAAATATTACAAGATACACCTCAAACAGTCCAATATACACTCATATACGGTATTTACACACCTTTTCTCTACATAACCTTCTAGCAAAATCATAACAACAAGACAACAACATCAACTGCTATCCAACTACAAGGAAATTATCTTAATAACACAACAACAACATGATCAAAACAATCCATAAACTCAACATGATATCTAATCTGTATTTGCACTTCTTTTTTCACTTTCTTCCTTCAATCAAGTTGTATAACAATCAAACAACCTCAAGAATATGTAATAGAGATGAAACCTTACCTTAACCACACAATAACAAGCTCTGGATCAAATTACTTCACTAGGATAAAACCTCCAACTTCAACACCAAAGAGGTACTTAAACTCTACTAACCTTAATGAGCTTTCTAGCACTTGAATCTCTTGAATTCTTACTTTTCAATCCTTGATTTCACTTAGGGTTGATTACATATGTTGGAGAAGTTTCTAGAGGTGTTTGGAGTCTGAGGAAATAAGGGAAAATGATATAAAAATGAGGGGGTACGAAATATAGCATAAAAAAAAATAAAAAATCTGGCACCAGCTTAAATTGACGATCCACTTTTACGGACTGTAAAAATTATATCGTAAAATTATACGGCCCATATAATTGGAACTTAATGTCCAACCAGTGGCTCACCCCCAGTTGAATAGATTTACAGTGGGAGTCTATCAAATATACGGCCCGTAAAAATTAAACGGTCCGTATACCCAACCGTAAAACCCAACTTTTTTCGAAACATATTCTCGTCGATTCGCTCAACCTTTAATCCTCTCAACTCCTACTAATCATGGACTCAAACCCTCGTATTCTCAAGATGAACATGTCTAATCTCACTTATCCTAAATAATAACTCCGCTTCCGAATCTATAGCAACCGACTCATGAAGAAACTCGACGTACAAAAATGCGGAGTGTAACACCCCCACCCCCCACCCCCTTAGAAACATTCGTCCTAGAATGTTAGCATTCTTAGGAGTCTACAAAAATTTTGGCAGAGTTTTCTCTGTAATTACACCACTACCAACCTGCCACATAACCCAACAACACAGTACAATGCCACACAGGGCTGCAACAATCAATAACAATAATGGTCCCACACGACCAACAAGTGTAACTGACAATTAATACATACCTGAAGATGATGGTGTCGTAGCCTGCATCTGCTCTGGATGGCAATGGGAACCTCTTCATGTGATAGTTGTTCTGTAACCTGAACATCATCAACGGGTACGACTCTGGAAGGATCTCCAATACACTTACGAAGTATAGACATGTGGAAGACCAGATGTACAGACTCTAAGTATGAAGGTATAGCCAACTCATAAGCCACTTGGCCTATAAGGCCCAATGTATCATGGGCTAAGCTTTCCCTTCTTACCAATTATTCTTAACCTAGGTTTTTCAAGAAAACCCATATAAGGGTTCAAGACTTAGGCTTTTGGGATTCTTCTCAAAGTTCAGACCTTTCTTGCAAATTTTGGAGCATATACAGGTATGTGGGGCTAACTATCTACGTTAGGGAATGTTCATAATTCTCCCTATGCCTCATTCTACATGCTTATCAGTAATTTGACTCAGAATACAGTTTAGCCCTAGTTTCTTGAATAGTTGTAGAACTGCTATCTTCTAGGGTTATAGTTTCATAATTCGTTCATGGTTATCATTTTGAATATCATGAACTCAGTACGTAATCATTATAGACTTGTGTATTGACATCACATGAGTCTCAGTCAATGTATAATCAGTTATTGGATTAAGTTCCATAATGAGAAACAGTTATCATGCTATTAGCTATAGCCAGTCTAAGTCTTGTAAATTGTTTAATGTTGAACACCTGTATCTGTATTTTTGGGCCCTAGGCCACAGTTTATATTTACAGTTATACAGGTGATTCTTCATTCAGAACAGGGAGTACTTCAGATCCTTGCCTTCCTGTTTAGTTCAGTTTCAGTTTAGTGCTTATATTTCTTCTTTCAGTTGATTTACATACCAGTACAATTCAAATGTGTTGATGTCCCTTTTTATTACTTGGGGGCCTACATCTCGCGAGGCAACGACTTACAGGTTGACGACCCAGGTAGTTAGGAATTGCTCGTATTAGCTGCTTGGTAAGCCCAGTTCCTCCGGGGGTGTTATCTTACTTTCAGTCTTTCGCTTTTAGACAACTATCTCTTCAGTATTCTTTAAAGGCTTCAAAGATATCACGCCCCGAACCATGGTCTGGCGTAACACAGTATTCGATACCTGACTGCATGTGACCGAGCAAACCACATGGCTTGTTGAATTATCATGGGGCATGAACATGAGCGGAATATAACTTAAAACATAAAGAAATCTGGATAAACATGGGATACCATAATGTTAATAAAAAATACTTTTTAAAATCATGAATGCGGAATATCATAACTACAGAGCCTAAGATGGCTATACGACTCTGAATATTTGACATCACATACTGACTAGTCAATGAAACCTCTGACATGAATCTGACTGCTACACTGTTCACCGGGACAAGGCCCCCGACATACCTTAACTGCATAACTAACATGACATGAAGGTAAAATATAGATAACACCCCGAATAAAATGGGGCTCACTAAAAGCTGATACGAGTGTAGACCTAATGAGCAGATCCGTCGTCCTGTATATCCGTACCTGCATCATGAAATGCAGGCCCCGGGTAATAGAAAGGGGACGTCAAAGACATTTGAAATGTACTGGTATGTAAAGCAACTGAAAGAATAAGCATGGTACATGAAATAACAATGACAAAAGCTGAAACTGAAATTGAAACCTGGTTATGAACATGAGTATCTGACATGAACATAAATACACATATATATAACATGAGTAAAAATATTTGTGGGAGAGCATTAGTATAACCGACATGTAACCACCGCGTTAACACGTGGCGTCTGATCTCTGCCCGATCAGCTAAGCTATCTTGTACCTTGCCGGGGTGCAAGACATGAACATGACATGAATGGATTCAAAATCCCTCAATGGGGAAAACATGAAAGAATCGTCCTAACTGGGCAGAACGATCCTTATCCTATGGTGGCAAATGTATTTTCGGGCTATCTGAGCCTTCTCGGCAATTTGTGCAACTCCTAAAAACATGAACATGAATATAAGTGGCATCTGAGCCCATGGTTTTTCATAAACATGACTTGTAAACATGGATTGTAAGTATAATATAACATGAATATAATTACATAATATAACTTGCATGCAAACAAGGGGACATGTAGGATTTCCATGAAAATAAACATAATATTTCATAACTTGCATGTAAGAACCCATGGAATGCAAAGTATGGGTTTTCATGGATTACGAACGGATTCCCAATAACCAAAATGGAAGATTAGGAATACAATAACGAATTTATAATTCAAACATGGTAAATCATAGTATATGAACTTAGGGTTATCATGAACGTGTCTAAAACCCTAGGTTTTTGGTGAAATTTCGTATAATCATGGAAGAACATGGCGTGGGGAAGAACAAAGATGTTCCCACACATAGAGAGAAGCCCTACATACCTGTAAATGCTCCAATCCAACGAACTAGTTTCCTTTTTTTGACGAAGAACACCCAAAACTCTAGCTTGAATCAATTGAGAAGGATTACCGATTTTCATAGCTACTGTTCGTAGCTCAAAGGGCACTGATCCAGACCTCCAAATCAAATCTCCACAGTCCAGATTTAAGACTTATATGTTATGAATACTCAGGTAAAATTTGGGCTTGATCCAATGGTTAGATTATTGAAAAACATCAATTGAATATATATGACTGGTCGGAGTAAAAGTCTACATAAAATACTAGGGTTTTCTCTAACTCTTCATGACTCTTGATTTTATAGAGTGCCGGGGTGGATGAATTTATTCTAGTGTTTAGAAACAATGTAATTTTGTAGAATACAAAGGTTCTTGATTGAAAGATTTACCTTGGAGAAAGCCTTAGGAAACTAGATTGTCAAGCCAAACTCTTGACGGTTTCTTGATTTTTCTTGATTGCAAGAATGATTTTCTTGCGGTTCTTGAAGGATTGGAGTGTCTAGGTTCTTTAGGGATGGAGGTAGAGAGACAATAAATAGTCTCTTAGGGTTTAGAATAGTGTTAGGGACGTTTTTACTTCATAAAATAATAAAATAAGGAGTCCCAATTCGAGTAGGAAAAGACTCAAAATGTAACCCAAAATCTAAAAATTCATCTCCGACCAACATTAGTAAAACAGGCATAACTCTTAGCATAGATCTTCGTTTGAGCTCCACAAGATACCATTGGAAAGATATTTTAAAGGTATACAAATTTCATGTTTTAAGTTTTCTTTAATTCCCAACGAATCAAGGGGTTATGGGTGCCCGAAGTGGGCCTATCGATTATTTTCGCAAAATGCACAAACTTTCAAATTCTTCGCTAAACTCTAACGATACAAGTCTAACTTTTGTTTTAAGATATGGGATGTAACAAACTTGATTAGTTTTAAAAACACTTTCTACACCTCCCATCTTGGATCATCATCTTACGAGTCAAACCTTAGCCCGACGGCACGAGTGTTATAATAGACATAGTCCAGTCAGTCAGATATTAGCAGACTTTGATGTGTTAGTCGTGATGGCATTTATTTAAGATGGTTTAGACTTAAACAATATTTCCACATTTTATATATTTCAGCCAGACTTTTAGTAGATCAGCATGTGTTAATCTTATATCCTTATTTTAGCATATTTTGATATCACATGTTGATTCAGCCAGCCTATGCGTTCGCTCGGTGACATGCAGTTAGGCATCGAGTGCCGTGTTACGCCTAGGCCATGGTTCGGGGCGTGACAGTTGCAATGCTTCAAATTTTGAAGAAGACACTAAAGAGAAAATTTTGATCTTTTGTAACTTGTAAGCAACTATAAGTGTCACGACCCAAGTAGCCGTGAGTGCCACCCACGCAAATAACATAAGTAATGTCTGGAATGAAAATAGACATCAATAAGATAAGATCTTCAGGTGGCCTGGCATGGATAGGAGCTCACCCTCAAATCTATCGGAAACTAGCCTCACGCTAAATATGAGGTCTGGTAGATGTCGCTGGATCACAATCTGCACTCAAAAGAATGCAGCAAGGTAGTATCAGTACAAACACTATGTACCGGTAGATATCATAGGCCAACTAAGATTAGTATCATGCATAAAATCATAAAAACAATAGAATTGACAGATAGACATAACAACACATAAACATATGAAATTATCAACAAGAATCATCCAACACCGAAATAAGATAAGTCCACACAAATAGCAATCAATAAGAGTAACTCAACCCATTTCATTACCATCACAACTGTAACTCACGAATTATCTCAACTCTGTCACATATCCATACACACATTCTAAATGGTATTGTTTGCCCAAATATCCATGACCCGCAAGGAACCCATGCTGTCCATATACCACTCGCTCCGGAACTGACCCCAGATCACGAGCACATAACTAGGCCACATCCTCACCCCCTGTCAAATGTGTCTTTTCATATTTATATGTTCTTTCTCATCTCAATGTATTTCCATTCCAACAATCAATAAGGAATGTGAACAATCAATAAATCAATATCAAGAAACATAAGTCACCACGTCACAAGTCACATCAAGACTCAAGAATCAATTCATCAGTAGCATGAATAAGGGATTACTCCAAGTCAACAAGAAGAGTATTCATTAACTCCTTCTTTATCATATCATAATAGTTCATCACATAATTAATCAATCAATATCAAACTTAGGAATTTCCAACCACATTTTATGTCTGAAGCCCTAATCATGCTTCTCATATCAATTTCATAACATATACAATCAACTAATCAAAGTCTAACTCAAGCAGACCGTAACATACCTCAAAGCCGAATTGGAACAATGCAATCACTCGGCAATAGCTTTTCCCTTTCACAAAGCTTCAGAACGTTCAAAGTCTAGCAATCATAATGCTAAGTGAGTAATGGATCATCTACTCAAACAAACAACAATTGGGAAGAGAACCCAACTACTTCTACCCTTTTCAAATGGGTGAACTATCACTAAGTGTGAATTCATCATAAAATCAACCCCAACCATCATACTATTCCCATTCATAGGTTTTCTAATCAATTCAACACTTTTACAAGCAGTTTCTATCCAAAGTTACCATCTTTATGAAACTCCTAAGTCTCAATATATCATTCTCATCCATTAGAACTTGAATTCTCACCCTAGGAAATGATAATCTATAACCTTAGATGAATAAACAACAATAAAATCATTAACCCATTCACTATTCAAGGGTTTCTTAAGTTCTAGGGCTTTAGTCCTTTCATTCACCATTAGCGAATCTTAAACTAATCATGGAACTTAGTAAGATGATGTAATGGACAAAGTAAAGGGTTGAGACTTACCTTTCAAGAGTATTTTAGCCCTAGCCTTAGAAATTCGCCACAAAGGTTCTTGGGAACTGTTTTGGAGTTTTGTGGGGAATAAGTTCGAAAATAAGAATATAAAACGCTGATTCGAAGCATCTGCCGACCGGGGCCGCAATGGCCGACTTCTAGTCACCGCAGTGGTCCCGCTATAGCGGGAGATTTCCTGCTATGGAGGACCTTATTAATTACCCCCGCCTCGCGGCGGCGGTCCCCTACCCACTATGACGGACTTGCTGCAGCGGTCCATTTTGACCAGTTGCTTGAATTTTTCCACCAGATTTTCACCTAAAAATCCCAACACCAATCCGAGGCCCTACAAATGCAAACCAAACATGTACTTATACATAAAAACACGCTACGGACTCACCCGTGGCCTCAAAATTTCCAACGGAGGTCTAGTTTACTAAGTCACCCCCATAACAACCTAGCGGGTCGTTACATCAGATACCAATTAAGTAACCGTTCATCCCCGGACGGACAAGGAAGAGAAACAGGGGAATAGGTACCTGACTCAGTGAAAAGCTGGGGATAGTTATTACGCATATCTGATTCGGTCTCCCAAGTAGCTTTCTCACCAGGACGGTTCTTCCACTGAACCTTCTCTGACGCTATCTCTTTCGACCTCAGCTTACGAATCTCTCTCTCTAGAATCCAAATAGGCTCTTCCTCGTAGGACAAATTCTAATCCAACAAGACAGAATCCCAACGAGTGATAAATGAACCATCACCATAATACCTCTTCAACATAGAGACATGGAACACAGGATGCACACCTGACAAGCCTGGGGGCAAAGCCAACTCATAAGCTACATCCCCCACACAATTAAGAATCTTAAACAGACCAATGAATCTGGGACTAAGCTTACCCTTCTTCCCAAACCTCATCACACCCTTCATGGGTGAGGCCTTCAACAAGACTGGTTCTCTAACCATGAACTCAAGATCTTGGACCTTTCGATCCGCATACTCTTTCTGTCTACTCTCAGCCGCCAAGAGCTTTCCTGAATCACCTTGACCTTATCTAATGACTCCCTCACAAGATATGTACCTCATGGACTTACCTCAAATGCATCAAACCACCCAATAAGGACCTACATCTCCTCCCATAAAGAGCCTCAAATGGGGCCATATCAATGCTCGAGTGGTGACTATTTTTATACGCAAATTCTGCCAATGGTAAGGACTAATCCCAATGGCCATAAAAGTCAATCATACAAGCTCGGAGTATATCTTCTAGGACCTGAATAGTCCGCTCATACTGGCCATCTATCTGAGGGTGGAAAGTCGTATTAATGTCCAATCTAGTGCCCAATTTAGAATGCAAAGTCTTCCAAAACCGGGATGTAAACGTCGTGCCTCTATCGGATATAATAGAAACAGGAATTCCATATAGACGAACAATCTCTCGGATATAAATCTGGGCCAACTTCTTGGCAGTATGGGTAATCTAAATCGGTATGAAATAGGCAGACTTGGTCAATCTATCAACAATGACCCAAATCGAATCAAACTTACCCAAAGTCTTCGGAAGACCAACCACAAAATCCATCGCTATCCTCCCCCACTTCCACTCTGGAATGGGCATCATCTGAAGCGTACCCCCAGGTCTCTAGTGCTCGTACTTTACTTGCTGGAAATTTAAACACTGTGCAACAAACTCAATAATAGCACGCTTCATCCTAGCCCACCAGTAGTGTTGCCTCAAGCCGTGGTACATCTTGGTAGCACCAGGATGAATTGAATATCTAGAACTAGAGCCTCTGCTAAAATTATCTTAATCAAATCATCAACACGGGGAATACAAAGACGCCCCTTGATTCTCAAAACACCCTCATCATCAATCACCGCCTCCTTGGCCTCGCCAGGCAAGACTTTAACGCGAATCTTACTCAAACTCATATCCTCGAACTGTCTGGCCTTAATCTGCTCCAGAAACGATGATCTCACCTCAACACAAGCCAGCACTCTGCCCGAATTAGACATATCAAGCCTTATGAAACTGTTAGCCAGGGTTTGAACGTCTTTGGCCAATGGACGCCCTAACGCAATCTAATGAGCCAAACTACCATGCTAGCTAATTTCCTACTCAAGGCATCTGCCACCACATTTGCCTTGCTAGGATGATACAAGATAGTAATATCATAATCCTTAAGAAACTCCATCCATCTCCACTACCTAGAATTAAGATCCCTCTGAGTAAACACATGCTGAAGACTGCGATGATCAGTAAATACCTCGCAACCTGCACCATAGAGATAGTGCCTCCAAATCTTCAATATAAAAACCACAGCTGCTAACATCAAGTCATGAGTAGAATAGTTCTTCTCGTGAATCTTTGGCTGTCTGGAAGTATAAGCAATCACCTTCTTTTCCTGTATTAAAATAGCACCCAAACCAGAATGAGACGCATCACAATAAACCACAAAGTCTTTGCCTTCCACGGGCAAAGATAGAATAGGAGTTGTAGTCAATAAAGTCTTGAGCTTTTGGATGCTCTCCTCACACTCGTCGAACCGTTGAAAAGGTACCTCTTTTTGAGTTAACCCGATCAAATGCGAAGCAATAGAAGCAAACCCCTTCATGAACCGACGGTAGTAACTAGCCAACCCCAAAAAGCTGCGAATTTCTGTCACTGATGTAGGCCTAGACCAATTTCTCACTGCTTCGATCTTTTTAGGATCAACCATAATCCCTTCCTTCAAAACCACATGTCCCAAAAAGGACACAGACGCAAGCCAAAACTCATACTTAGAGAACTTGGCATACAATTTCTTATCTCTCAACAACCCAAGAACAATCCTCAAGTGCTTTTCATGATCTTCTTTACTCTTCGAATAAACCAGAATGTCATCAATAAACACTAGCACAAACGAATCTAAGTATGGCTTAAAAATTCTATTCATCAAATCCATAAAAGTAGCTGGGGCATTAGTAAGCCCGAAAGACATAACCAGAAATTCATAATGCCCACACCTTGTCCGAAAAGCTGTCTTAGGAATATCCTCTGCCTGAATTTTTAACTAATGATAACCCCATCTCAAGTCAATTTTCGAAAACACCGAAGCCCCTGAAGCTGATCAACCAAATCATCAATACGAGGGATGAGGTATTTATTTTGGATGGTGACTTTATTTAATTGGCGGTAATTAATGCACATCTGCATAGTCCCATCTTTCTTTTTCACGAACAGAACATGAGCAGCCCACTGGGAGACACTCGAATGAATGAAACCCTTTCTAAAAAGACTCTGAAGTTGTTCTTTTAATTCCCTCAACTCTGCTGGTGCCATCCGATGTGGCAGAATAGAAATAGGGTGGGTCCCTGGCTCTTAGACAATGCAGAAATCAATGTCACGGTCTGGTGGCATGCCCGGCAAGTCTGCGAGAAATACCTCTTCAAAATCACGTACCACGGGAACTGAAGCAAGAGATGGACCGTCAACACCGGTATCACGAATATGTGCCAAATAAGCCAAACACCCCCTGTTAACTAGCTTCTTTGCACGGATAAAGGAAATAATATTCTTTTGGGGAGGGACTAAGGTTACCCTTCTACTCAAGTCTAGGCACCCCGGGCATAGCTAAGGTGACTGTTTTGGCATGACAGACTCACCCGCGGCCTCAAAATTCCCAATAGAGGTCTAGTTTACTAAATCACTGCTATAACGACATAGCGGGTCGTTACAATAAGTTTTGTAAGTGTCTGAGAGACTTCAGAATGAGAATAAGAATAGTAAAAGGGGCATGAAAAAGGTAAATATATGAGTAATAATATGGGTCATATTAGTTGTCAGGATATAAATGATGCAATAAAATAGGTTCCCAATTAAAACAATTTCTTAAAAATTATTTCATTCCCCAATTATTGCAACGGTAAAAAATAAAAAGTTATTGCACTTTCTACCCTAAAATTTCTCTTTAACTTTTAACAGTACGCATAATATTTTTTTAAATAATATACATTAACATCTTTAAGGAAAAAATGCGGCCTTCAAAAAGTTGGGACCCCAACCCATGGCTTTAGTAGCCTTAGTGTCCAGCTCAAGCTCTTCAAAAGGAAGAAGGTCCACGAACGCAGGAACTTAAGAAGGGGGAATAAATGTCTTTGTTCAATTGGAACTATGGTTTGAGACATTTTGTGGTTAGACCTTGGTTGTTCAAACTGTAGAGTGAACTATTTCATACTCTAAACATTATTTGTTATCAAACACAATCCAGCTTTACATAAGCAGATTCAAAAATGAGTCTTTTGGGTTTTGTCATTTTTCTTTTTCTTAATTGACTTTGTTTGTTTATCGATAAGGCGACTGATATCTGACGGATGACCGCAAACTCCAAACCAAACCAACTGATATCTTATTGGTTAGGTTGGTGGATTAGTATATTTAAAAATTGATAACTGATAAGCAGAAGCACAAATATCCAACTGAACCATCCGATAAGCACCCTTACATTTTATGTTTCATTGAAAATGCATGATTTGAATGAAGAATTTACTCAAGAATGGAAATTAAAATAAAACACGGCATCATATAAGTTTTAAGTTTATGTGCACTAATATGATGGGTTCTTACGCAAATGTGCAGCCAAAACAAACGGTTTACAATATACATAACCCTATAATAATATATGCTTAAACTAACCAACATATGTTTACATAGAATTTTAGAAAGCCAAATTTCTTGCAATGTTATTATTTTACTTATTTCTACAAGCCACCTCAGAACACTCTTCGCTTTTTCATTCTCCAATTGTGAAATTTATATAGCATGACGTATAACGGCGTATATATAGTTTGTACACTAGGATTGAATTTAAGTCTGAAGTACCACCAAAATATCCTCAAATATTAAATATGAACTCCTATTTATATTTTTTTGTCTTTTGAGATATCACCCACTCAAAATGAAGGTCGTTTTCAAATTTTGAACTTGAGCTCTGAGCTTCTTGAATGGTTTCGCAAGACTAAATTTCAGTCCATAAGTACCTCAGAGAGGGATTGAGCAGGCAATCAAAGGGAGGTCTAGGAGCTTATTCTTTCCATTGTTGATAACTCAGTTGTGCTATGACACAAGGGTGTTAAAGAGCCTAGATAATTCTCAGAGGGACCCAAAAAATCCCATTCAACTATTGCTCAAATAGGGACCTAAGTAGAAAAAAGGAAGATTGATGTAGCATCTCCTTCATTCGGGGTGTTTATTGAGACCTCCACTGGGCCGATAGACCTTCCATGGCTGCATCAAAATCTTATGAATCTATGGAACCACTTTAGTTCAGACCTTACACCATGAGCCACCTCTCCAGTCAGATATATGAAGTATATGAACACATTCGCCAGCTTATAGCTAACCTTCCTTCTAGCTTGTCCGGAGATTGTCATATACTTGGACTTATTCACCACGTGATCCCTGGTTGATGTAGTAAGTGATCAAAAAGTAATCAACAACAGGTTGGAGAATACGAGTCGCAGGAAAGAACAAATTGAAAAGCGACAACAAAAGTTCAAGGAGCACAAGAAAAAAAAGAGTGTTAGATTGCACGACCTACTTCCTATCCTATGCAGTCTTCAATATTTGCCTATAAGGCGGAACACGTTATGCTACCTATTCTTTTCTAGCATCTTGTAGATTATAGAATGCAGGTAAGTAAAGAACACAATGATATTTACGTGGAAACCACCTGGCTCACAAAGGCAATAAAAACCATGACCTATACCTCTGTAGGATTTTTCCCAAACTCCACTACAACAGTAAGCCTCTGCAAATTCAAGTTACAACCTGTGTAACCTAGGAACTAATCTCTAATCCCTATCTTACTAACCAACCTCTGACTAGAAAGCAACCTTCTAGCCGATGCCCAACTTGAAGTTGAATTTACAATGTTTTTGTATCTAACTATAATGCTTCTAATAATGCTGAGAAAAATACAACTCAATAGCACAACCTAATACAAGTTTTCTAGACTCAAGAACTGTAAAAGATAAACTCTATTTGATCGCTTCTTCAATCTTCTTCTTGTACTAGGGACACACGCCTAGATTCTGAATATTCTTGATGTCTTCTTTAATCATTCAATATTCTAAAATCTCTCTTTGTGGGTGTGCAAACCTTCTTTTTGGTAAGACTTGGATATTTATAACATTGAGTGCACAGCAGGTCGACAAACACAAAAGCCTCTTCGAGTAGGCCTATGAGATATTAGGGTTTGTGTTGTATTTGGATTGTTGCCTTGTTGAGTCTGCTTCTTGTCTGTGTAGAAGTCTTACTAGTCCCAACAAATATGGAAAGGAAATCTGCATACTTGAACACTAAGTCTTTACCATAAAACTGCAAATCCCAGTTGATGTAGAACTTGCGCTGGAACACGTTTCATCTACCTGGTTTGTCTGCCTCTGAATCTCTGCATTGTCTGGAAGTGAACACATTTGCAAACCTATTTCATCATCCCCTTCTTGTTCATTCCTGTAACTCTATGGTGAGCCTGCTTTTGTGTTGGATGATGGAACATGTTAACAGACCTGTTTCATGCGTCATGCTCTTCGCTCTTTGTCTGTCTTTTTCTTCTTCATTCAGATTGATTCCTTGCTTGAATAAATCATGTCTTTATCCTTGTCATACTCTTTGACTCTGATTATGGTCTTGCCTTATGTTGGAACACGTTTGCAGACCTGATTCATATGCTTTGTCTATAACTCTCTTTACTTTGGCCGAAATACTTTGTCTGAGTCATCTTAGTCACCTTCACCTATCCTCCTCATGACTCTGTCCTCTGATTCATTCACCAACTGTACCTGAAGACTTCTTTGTGATGGAATATGTCTGCGGACCTGTTTTAACCATTTTATGCTCTATGTTATTCCCACCTGTCTCTCAACTGGTTCACAGGCGTTTGTACATTTTGTCAATCATCAAAACTCAGACATGCTAGTACAAACAAAATTCCCCTTTTTTGATGATGACAAACCTTAAGTTCTTCACTTCACTGTGTAACATGTTCTGACAACTCATTTCCTAGAACTTGAACTAGATTTAGCACTAACAAGATTGAACCAGGTTAGATTACATAGTACACTGTACATCATCTTCCCCCTATGTCATATATCTTCATCCTTTTGGCATCATTAAAAAGTTACTACAGATTAGTTTAGCATAAACTGAATTTAGTAATATTAAACTCATGGCCACTGGGGTAATCACAAATACGCATAACAGAATTGCTATCTCAAATTAGAACATGTTTATCACAGAATCAGCATGGAGATGTACAGAAAGCAAGACTGAAGCCATTATCAATTAAAGAGAACACCATCAGAGTCATTAAATAGACATATAAACCAATTTAACACAAACTAAAGTTCAAAATAGTTTAAAAGTGAAGACTGGTGCTAACTGAGGGATCCTAGGAGGATGGTTTGGAGGTAGAGGAGGGTTCTTTAGCAAGAGCGGCGACCAAATTTTGGATATACTCATTGGTTTCTTTCTTTTCCTTATCCATTGTTGATTGAAAACTTGCGATCTGAGTATTCAGAGTTTCTTGCTAGCATTTATACTTGGCCTGTGACATGCCCAATTCATAGTGTCGTTTATCATATAATACAATAATCTCATCCTCCTTTGATGCTAGATGGTCCCTTAAGATTCGAAGTTCCTCATCAGCGTCTTCGACTGGAACTGGTTGATCAATTTGTTCCACAGTCCCAATGACATCTTTCACCATCTAATACTATCATACCTCAATGGGAATTTTAAAATGCTCGAAGACTTCAGCTAACCAGAACCCATATGCCAGTCCATGACCTCTATTCTCCTGAAGTATGATCCTAAGCATGTGCTGGAGCATACGACTAGGAAAATTTATTTGGACCCTAGTATCAAGAAGCCCCATGAGCGCCATATCTAAATAAGTTGCCCCTCCCTTACTTTCCTTCCTTGGCACAATCATGTGATGAATAACTACAAAGTACAACTGATAGAGTCTAGGCATCTCCCTTTTTAGTACCCGCTTGTGTTGATTGGCTGTTGGATTATTTGCGAGCTTCCTAGTGATATCCACAACATTTTCCATTCCTTAAAGAGATAGCCAATCATTCTTGACATCTATTCCTTAAAGAGATAGTCGATCATTCTTGACCTACTTTTCCCATCCCTCATGGGGTACATGTAGAATTTCTCTCAACTTTTGAGTATTCCCCCTATCATCATGCCTTCTAGTCCATTTTATTGGCACATTCCTTCCTGAATGACGAGTGGGCAGAGTTTGTATTCTATCATCGTTTTTGCTTTTGAGAGGCTTTATTTCAGATGTTGATTTAACATGTCTTCTTCTGCTCAGGGTTCAAGATACAATTATAATCTCTTTCTGCAAAAATTAGAAGAGAATAGTGATCAGAGCTAATCCTGGGCAAGTCTTGAACTATAGCTTGTAGAACAGCTTAGTCCAATCATCATTAGCCAACACCCTGTCCAATCATTTCCATTAATATCATTGTTCTTCCTTTCATTACACCAAGTGAAGTTTCTTCTAAAATAACCCAAATCAGAGATTCCACGTTCATTTATACAGTCTAAGAAAGGAAAACTTTTGTTGAGTCTATAAGGTAATCCTCCAAACTTCTGCCTAGGTTTCAGGATACAATTATAATCTCCACAAACCATCCTAGGGTAAGAAACGGTGGAAGAAAAGGCTCTCATATGATCCCATAGTTCTGCCCTGCTGCAGAGTTAGACTTAGCATAAACAGATGAAACAAACAGGTTAGTCATGGGATTTCCAAACTTAACTAAACATGGGACCATCCAAGCATGATTAGCAAATACATTACATATCAGCTCAGAACTCTAGAAAATCCAGATTTTGTTGTTACTGTTAGAGAAACAGCCATCCATTCCTATTATATATTTTTGTAATGCACAATAGAGGTATCCTACAAAAAAGGTTCTTGTAAAGCAATAAAAGATACTGTATGAGGTTTGACAAGGTATACCATTCTTTCAATTGCATCCTTAGATTTCATTCCCCTAATGTTCCAATTAATTAGCTTAATCATAAAATTGGATTCTTTAGGGGTTTTTTTGTGAAGACATCTTCTGTCCTTGTGTGTTTGAATTGCCACTGGATCCCCTCTCTTTTTTCTTGTTCCTTGCAGCTCTAGGGGATAATCCTCACTTCATACAAAATTTTGCAATAGCCTTTTGTTATTCTTCAGTGTCTTCTCCTTTACCAGTAATAGTATCAATTAGTAAATGTACTTCCTTATCAGATGATCCATCACTGCTATCTTCATATTCAGTAGAAGTTTTGTCAGCCCACTCATCTTTAGGAGTTTTTTTTGCTTTGAATTGGATCCCGCTTTTCATCTTCTATCCTGATAGGTTCATTTATTTCCTGAGCTTCAATGTCTTTATCACCTTTATTCCTAACTCAATGAACCTATTTGTGTAAATTCTGCTTAATCGGGAACGGAGTTATGCTTCTGAGATCTACCTTTCTTCTTCCTCTCAATTATCTATAGATAATCATCAGCAGGCTTGTCCTTTTCATCTTGAAATAACATCACATGTAAAGCATTAGGGTCCTTAATAGGAATAGTGACCACTTGTTCGTTTTGTCATTATTTGTTGTTGATACTCCAAATACTTTTTCATGTCTTTGAGGATTGTTTGTAGTATTAATGTTGCTTTCTGTTGTCACATCATGCATCTTCTTCTTCTCAGGTTCACCAGTTTTAACCAGCTCATTTGTAGGAGGAGGTTTATCTGCCACAAAATAGCCCCAGTAGGTTTAAAAGTTTGTTTAGGTGGGGCACTATACCTCGTTTGCTGTTGAATCTGGTTTCTTTCTGAGCCTGCACTTGTCTATCTCTTTGGCTTTGAGAAGCTACTTCTTTTGCAGAAGTCTTAGTCATCACAGTTCCCTTAGTTGATGTAGCTTCCTTTGTCACCTTACATCCACTTGTCTCAGCATTATCTTTAGGCATAGTAGCAGCCTGATTGACATTAAAAACTTTAGAGATCTCAGCATTCTTAGCCCTATTAAAATTCTTAACCACATATGTGCCCTTTGTAGCATTTGCTTCCTGGTTTTTGTTCTTCTCCTGATTATATTTGTCAAATTCATCCTTTTCAACCTTATCCTTCTCCATCCTTCTGCATTGATTCGTATAGTATCCTTGTAGTCGACAATAGTTGGAGTACTTAGGCACCCCTTCATATTCAATTTTCTGTTAAAAAATCCTTGTAGGGGGTTAACAACATTCTTAAGTCCCACCCAAATCAGCTGCAGTCTTGGTTTAGTAAGATCAATTTCAGTACAAACTTTTGCCATGCTTGGTCCAGTCCTTCCTTTAGTAGCTTCATCCATGGCCAATGGCACTCCAATAGGAGCATAAAATCTGTTTATATATTTCCATGTATGTAGATAGAAGGGGAGTTTTGGAAGCAATAGCCAAACAAGAGTAAGAGGATAATCCTCTTCCGGGGTAAAATCATGGGTCCATCTATTCAACCACATGGGTTGTTTATCTATTTCAATAACATATTTAAAGTAAATAGTATTGAAATCCTCTTCATTATAGACATCTATGCAAAATGTTACAATTATCAAAAACCCCAATTTTCACAGATTCTTTAAAAGGGAAACTTTCTTTGATAGTGGCTCAAATTGTTTCAATTTGAGGTCTGGTTTTCAAGAATCGACCATTAATTGTGTACTTACATTCTTCAGCCATGAGACTATAGTATTCCTCTGATCAAATATCACCGCTTCCATCCCATTGTGTTTTGTTATGATCGATTGTACCGAATCCCTCTTTTGTTCCGAGATAAATTGAGAACCAGATAAAGCACTCAAGTAGTTGATTTTTGGTGGAATTATTTTAGAAGTCTTTTTCCCCCCTCTCCTGGATACGGAGGATGATCAAGATGCGTGTAGGGGGCAATCATGGGTTTAGTTACCGTTCGTATCTGTTAGTGAAGAGAGAGAATTACTCGTTGCTTACTCAAAGCATTGATTTACTTTCTAAAGTGATTTTAACTTTGAGATATCGGTAAAAAAAAACATGCCTTATCTCTCACTTTTTTGAGAGTTTCATACCCCAACTATCAGTTGTTTCCTTTTCCTACCAGAACTATCACCATCTATGTATTAAAACGCATCTAGTTTAGTAGATGTTGATACTTCAGGTAGGAAAATGGAACAATTGACAGTTGGCCTAGTCATCTTTGAGGTGTGTTTTAATGCAAAAGTTAAGTTGTGTTTGCGAGATTGGCTTTATGGTCATCAAGGTAAAATATGATCAAAACTATTATCTTGTCATTTGTTTTTTACAATCTTTATTGTAGCTTCACAATTTATTTAATCTTATGTGTTTAGCTTTTGATGACTCTGAAGAGGAAGATGACATTGCAATAGACTTGGAGAAATTTGCTACTATACCTTCCAGGTAGTTTGGTGATGTGTATAGGTATATTCATTGTTTACTTTCCCATTCATTTCGCAATTGTGATTGCCATTCAAGATGGAAAATCTGATAGGTGTGGGATGTCTTTCTCTTTCTCTGTTGAAAATGGTTAAATAGAAGAGGTAAAGATCACAACCTATTTTATGAATTGTAAATTTTATTTTAAATTGTTAATTGGTCCCAGATCTTTGAAAACTCTTTCTTGGACTATCTTATTACTTCAGTTCAGCAATGTGTGTTGCCTTATTTCCTTTGGTTTTGATAAAGATGATATTACAAGAATGCTTGTGATAGGAAATGTCATATTCCATGTTTTGATGATTGTCAAACTATGAAGAACCAGAATGTGACCCGGTCCTCCAGTTGCTCTCTTCATACAAGTTGATAGCTACAGCGGACTGTACAGTCAACAACCTCAGTTGTAAAGCAACAACTATTCACTGCAGAACAGTCTTGTATAAAAGCAACATGTTACAAGGTCTTTTTTGGGTGTATTGAAAAAACCTAAATTCACAACAAAAGCTTAGCCGTCACAAGGTTATTCAAGTACCATCCAAGACAAAGCTACAACAAATTGAAAGGCTTGCTCGTTACAAAGGAAGATACTTCAAGTTCTCAAGATATTGAGCTTTGTCATTTGTGCTAACACTGTAAACCTACTTTTCTCTTTAAAGGAAGATGTGCATAGGTGTCTTAAAGTCTCAAGGTTGCTTCCACAAGCTCTTGAGTGGTACACTAGGATAGATTTAGTCTAAGTGTATTAGTATGTGGGTGGCTAGAGTTAGTCACGGGTTGAATTCTCAAAGGGTGCCTTTGAGTGGTACACTAGGCTAGAGTGAGTCTAGGTGTATTAGTTTCCTTGGCTAGAGTTAGTCAAGTGAAGGTGCTTCTAATTTGAGTATTGCAAAGGTTCAGGGATGATGGGAGTTAGTTCCTAGGTTGCCTAAGCGTTATTATAAAGGTGAGGGATTATGGGAGTTAATTCCTAGCGCATGATAGTGTTGTAACCTGAAGTTGCTCGTGTAGTGGAGTTGAAATCCTACTGGTGTAGGTCGTGGTTTTTAATCCCTTAAGCAAGGAGTTTTCCACAGTAAAATCTTGCCTTATTTACTTACTGCATTGCATAAGGGAACTGGTACTCAACCAGGTCCCTCCAAACATTGTTTGGTGGATGCATAGCTTATAAAAATTGGTATCAGAGCAGGCTCTTTCTAAACGGTTAACACCTAAAAAGGATCGTTCCAATGGCTATCTCACTAAACAAAGAAGGAAGATAGAAGGATGTCCACATAAAGGATTAGTCTCCTTGGCAAAGAAGCTATCAGTGAAAAACCATTGCTAAAAAGTCAGGGAAGGAAATGATGAGCAAAACTCCATCTGAGCAGGCCACGATGAATCTTGATGCCGAGCATGAAAAGGATAACGAACCTCAGAAGAACATGAATAAGGTGAACATCATACTGCAGAAGTCCCTGCAAGAGATCTGTTCCTCAACCATAGCCATAGAGATGTTGAATTCAAAAAACAGAAGAAATTATGGAGTTCAGAAGACTAGCATCTTCAACTATCTCCACAATGAGGACACTGCTAAACAGAAGTTAGGAGAGAAAACAATTAGTCTGCATCAGAAAGGAGTAAACTTGTCAGAACAGTAAAAGGGAAATCTAACTCACCCTGTTCATTACTCCAACGGACCCTATCTGGTATGGGGTCCCAAACAAGGTCAGTGATCATGTTGGAAGACTTGAGTGAAAAAAGGGGATCAGGAGGAAAATGAAAACTACCTTTCACTCAAGAGCTTCCAAGGAGAGGATGGGTACATGAAGAGAAAAGCATGAGCAAAACATCCTCTTATGTTTCAGACAATTAGGATGCAACAAGGTTTTTAACAGGTGAAGAGTGGAGTCTCAACCCCAAGATATGCAGAATAAGCCAACTTGAGAAAACCTGGTATACACACATGGATGTCTCAGAACAGTGTAAGCAAAGGTGACCTGGCACATTTCAGAGTTGTTGCTCGGATGACTTTTCTTTTTCAAACAAAATCAGCAAAGGAACCTGGTCTCTGCAACTCAGGTTAGTAGTCTTTTCAGCACAAGTATAAAAGTGAAATTGTCATTTAAGTGCCAAGTCACCGAAACCTTTTGAAAATTCTCCTCCAGACTTTACACCTTCCTTAAGTTGACCCGACCCACTCGTTACCTGATTCTTTCATATACCTTTCATTGCCTTTCCCTCTCTTCATTTGATGCCGAAAATCCAACATACCTTCTTACCTCTCCTCTCCCACATACAAACCTGATCCATCTCTCACTCTCAGTCTCTATCCTCTCTCCTTATTTTCTTCTAGAATCAAATTTCATTATGTCTAGTGAAGGACCTATTTCTTCAGTCCTTGTTGAAACTGACCCCTCTTTCTCACCTTCCAAGGCCCAAAATCCACCTGAATCAAGAAAACCCATATCCTCTCCAAAACCCCATCCTCCCATCGATCAAAAATGTGTCACCGCTTCCTTAAAATCCTTTGCCTCCAGTAAATCTCTCAATAGAACTTTACCTTCTTTACCCATACCTGTCCAAATCAAAAAACCTATCTCCATAAGTAGTGGTCATACCATATTGTGTACAGATATTTTCAAAACACAGATGAAATGGAAGAACAAGACAATACTGTAGAAGTTACCAGTCAATCTATTGAGAATCAAGGGGAGTCACATCAAGCCAAAGAAAACCTGGTCTCCCCAGATATGCATAAAGAAAAGGCTATATGGGATGAAGAGAAACAGACTTCAGAAGAAGGCAATGTACAAAAAGGTAACTCTCCTCTCTCTAAATCGATAAAGGAATGGAGGAGCCAGCAGACGAGTCTCCCATAAAAGTGGATGGACCCATCTCTGGGATTGGTCAAGGACAGTTTTGTTACACCCTGTACTTTTAGAGAAGCACTTATCAAGTTTAAACATAAGTATGTTGATGTTATAGCCCGTATTTCGTACGTCTGGACTTAGCGAGACAATGGTGGGAAATTAAGGATAAGACTACGTTCTAAAATAATTTTTAATGTTCGAGTTGGTAGAAATATTATTCATGAACATCGGTATTATGGAAATATTGAGAAAGGCTGAAGAGCCGGGGAAGAAATGCGTAAAATGG